>NW_024470786.1:677340-962231 GCF_017639515.1 Carcharodon carcharias | reverse complement strand
ACCCTCCACCGCCCTCCCCTCCACCGCCCTCCCCTCCACCGCCCTCCCCTCCACCCGCCCTCCCCTCCACCGCCCTCCCCTCCACCGCCCTCCCCTCCACGCCCTCCCCTCCACCGCCCTCCCCTCCACCGCCCTCCCCTCCACCGCCCTCCCTCCACCGCCCTCCCCTCCACCGCCCTCCCCTCCACCGCCCTCCCCTCCACCGCCCTCCCCTCCACCGCCCTCCCCTCCACCGCCCTCCCCTCCACCGCCCTCCCCTCCACCGCCCTCCCCTCCACCGCCCTCCCCTCCACCGCCCTCCCCCTCCACCGCCCTCCCCTCCACCGCCCTCCCCTCCACCGCCCTCCCCTCCACCGCCCTCCCCTCCACCGCCCTCCCCTCCACCGCCCTCCCCTCCACCGCCCTCCCCTCCACCGCCCTCCCCTCCACCGCCCTCCCCTCCACCCCCCCCTCCCCCCCCCCCCCCCCCCCCCCCCCCCCCCCCCCCCCCCCCACCTCTTTCCTTCTCCGCCCCTTGCCCCCTGGAGGTTGAGTCACTGTTTTATACAGGTTTAACACAAACTTGCTTGCCTTTACACCTGTGCATTTCTAGATAAATAATCTGCCATCCCATGTACATTGGTACCCTGTTTCTCAACCTGGCCAGTCACCTTTCACAACTTGTGCACATGGGACACCTCGCGTGCTCTCTCTCTCATGCGCGCACTCTCTGCTCCTGTCACCTCCTCGTTAGAACTGTACCCTTCATTTTATATTTTCTGTGATCTACCTACCAACATGCTTCCATCAGCTGTACACATGCCCGCTCGTTCCAGCCGCCTCAAAGCCTTATCGCTATCCCCTCAGTTCGCAATGCTTTGCTGTTGCATCCTAAGTGTAAGCCATTAATGGTTAGTAAAGAGACTCTTGTCTCAGTGCCACCCCTTGAGGGAGCCCTCAGTGTATACCCTCCTCCCCAGTTCGGAAAGCAACCACTCACCACCACTCTGTTTCTCGTTACCCTGTTTCCAAGCTGGCACTCCTTGGTTCCATGGGCTTCCACTTGGCTGGCAAGTCTATCATGTGGCACTTTGTCAAATGCCTTCTGGTGGCGGTGGCGAAGTGGTAATGTCACTAGTAACCCAGAGGCCCAGGCTAATGCTCTGGGGGTTGGGGGGGTGGGGGGGTGGGGGGGAACAGGTTCAAAGCCCACCACGGCTGCTGGGGAATTTAAGTTCCTGCTTGAAAATAAAATAAAGAGGCGTGTCGAAGCTTTTCGCCTTGGACTCATCAGGACACATTGCACGAATACCAATATAAGAGGAAACCAAAATTTATACTCAAAACAGTGTCCAGCGCCAGCTGTCATTCTGAGATTAGACAACCTTCGGTAAATAATCCTTAGTGTACTAAATTACACTGAGAGCCAATTGAAGACTGTCAGTTGGGCTCGCGGTGTGGCACGTTCGTGTGTACTGGAAGCAACATATATCAATACGCAGGGCCCTGTTCTTTACTGACAGAAAGAAAACGTACCTGCATTGCGCCTGTTTGATCTAAACAGAATCGGTGACAGCCCTTCGCTGACTTCATTCCTCAGGGCAAAGCCTTGACCTGTCGGGGCCGAGCGGCCTGGGTTAGGTTTCCAGACAGTTAACTGCTTGGCAGTTAACTCAGTCACCATCAACTGGTGCGTTCTCCATGGCCAATGCCTCTGCCAGTCAGAGCCCACTTGCCAAACAATCAGCACTCTCTTCACATCCGGTATAAATTGTTGTTTTACCCTTTTTTTACAGTGGGTCATCTTGCCAAGTGTCCTGATGGTTACAAAAAAAAACTTTCCCTGGCAGTACTCAAGTTGGGTGCTACCAAACGCGCGTCCGAATGGCTGGCAGTTGCCGCGTTGGTGAATATCTGTGACCTCTTTTCTGTCCGGTTCGCTGAAACTCGCTCTCTTCTTTTCTCCCCCCCCCCTCCCCCCCCCCCCCCCCCCCCCCCCCCCCCCCCCCAACCCCGCAACCTTGTCTGTGCCAGGAAACATGGTCCACCTGGTGTCCACCGGCGGGCACCACATCATCGGGCAGCCCGCCCAGCTGGCCCTCATCCAGGCCATGGCCCAGCAGAACGCCCAGCCCGCCATGGGGGTCCAGGCCTCGCTGCAGACGATCGCCGGCGCCCAGTCCGCCATCCCCGGTGCCGCGGCTGCCTCGCCCGGACTGACGGTTCCGTTCACCGCCACGCAAGGTCTGTATACGCCTGCCGGCTCCAGCGCCGCAAACCCGCTCGGGTGGGGCGTGGAAATATTCGGTGGGGGGTTTGGGGTGGGTGGGATTTGGGGGAAATGTTGGTGGGGTGGGAGTGGGGAGGGTGGGGTTGGTGGTGGTGGGGGAGCTGCCGGGATCTTGCCTGCGAGCTGGAAGGACCTGCCACCAGAAGAGGGAGGGTGACCTGCCGGGGGATCTGGTGAATATGGGGTGGGGATTTGATTTGATTTTTTTTTTGGCCTGCCTGTCTAATTGCCTTTCTTTCTCCGCTCCCCCCCCCCCCCCCCTCCCCGCAGTCCCCGGCTCGGTGGTCACCAGCTCCAGTGTGATGAAGATCGTGGTCCGCCAGGCGCCGAAGGAGGGCTTCCCGCTAGCTGTCCACTCGCCCCGGCCCATCGCCGTCACGGCCGCCCGCTTCCCGGCCACCGTGGTGACGCCGGCCCGCGTCCAGCTGCCCGTCGGAGCGCTGACCCTGGCCTCGGCCCACCTGCCTCCTGTCCCTCGCCCGTTGCTGAGGGTGGTCCACACACCAGCTGTCAACGCCGAGCAAGGTAACTATGCCCCTCTTTCGTTCTGCTCGCTCGCGGCTGCCATCCTCGCAAGGGGCAGTGTGGGCTCGGCAGGCTGAAGGATCTCTGTCTGTCTCTCTTTCTGCCCCTGTCCTTGTCTGTCTCTGTCTCTCTCTCTCTCTCTCTGTCCTTGTCTCTCTCTCTGTCCTTGTCTCTCTCTCTGTCCTTGTCTCTCTCTCTGTCCTTGTCTCTCTCTCTGTCCTTGTCTCTCTCTCTGTCCTTGTCTCTCTCTCTGTCCTTGTCTCTCTCTCTGTCCTTGTCTCTCTCTCTGTCCTTGTCTCTCTCTCTGTCCTTGTCTCTCTCTCTGTCCTTGTCTCTCTCTCTGTCCTTGTCTCTCTCTCTGTCCTTGTCTCTCTCTCTGTCCTTGTCTCTCTCTCTGTCCTTGTCTCTCTCTCTCTGTCCTTGTCTCTCTCTCTCTGTCCTTGTCTCTCTCTCTCTGTCCTTGTCTCTCTCTCTCTGTCCTTGTCTCTCTCTCTCTGTCCTTGTCTCTCTCTCTCTGTCCTTGTCTCTCTCTCTCTGTCCTTGTCTCTCTCTCTCTGTCCTTGTCTCTCTCTCTCTGTCCTTGTCTCTCTCTCTCTGTCCTTGTCTCTCTCTCTGTGTCCTTGTCTCTCTCTCTGTGTCCTTGTCTCTCTCTCTGTGTCCTTGTCTCTCTCTCTGTGTCCTTGTCTCTCTCTCTGTGTCCTTGTCTCTCTCTCTGTGTCCTTGTCTCTCTCTCTGTGTCCTTGTCTCTCTCTCTGTGTCCTTGTCTCTCTCTCTCTGTCCTTGTCTCTCTCTCTCTGTCCTTGTCTCTCTCTCTCTGTCCTTGTCTCTCTCTCTCTGTCCTTGTCTCTCTCTCTCTGTCCTTGTCTCTCTCTCTCTGTCCTTGTCTCTCTCTCTCTGTCCTTGTCTCTCTCTCTCTGTCCTTGTCTCTCTCTCTCTGTCCTTGTCTCTCTCTCTCTGTCCTTGTCTCTCTCTCTCTGTCCTTGTCTCTCTCTCTCTGTCCTTGTCTCTCTTTCTCTGTCCTTGTCTCTCTTTCTCTGTCCTTGTCTCTCTCTCTGTCCTTGTCTCTCTCTCTCTGTCCTTGTCTCTCTCTCTCTGTCCTTGTCTCTCTCTCTCTGTCCTTGTCTCTCTCTCTCTGTCCTTGTCTCTCTCTCTCTGTCCTTGTCTCTCTCTCTCTGTCCTTGTCTCTCTCTCTCTGTCCTTGTCTCTCTCTCTCTGTCCTTGTCTCTCTCTCTCTGTCCTTGTCTCTCTCTCTCTGTCCTTGTCTCTCTCTCTCTGTCCTTGTCTCTCTCTCTCTGTCCTTGTCTCTCTCTCTCTGTCCTTGTCTCTCTCTCTCTGTCCTTGTCTCTCTCTCTCTGTCCTTGTCTCTCTCTCTCTGTCCTTGTCTCTCTCTCTCTGTCCTTGTCTCTCTCTCTCTGTCCTTGTCTCTCTCTCTCTGTCCTTGTCTCTCTCTCTCTGTCCTTGTCTCTCTCTCTCTGTCCTTGTCTCTCTCTCTCTGTCCTTGTCTCTCTCTCTCTGTCCTTGTCTCTCTCTCTCTGTCCTTGTCTCTCTCTCTCTGTCCTTGTCTCTCTCTCTCTGTCCTTGTCTCTCTCTCTCTGTCCTTGTCTCTCTCTCTCTGTCCTTGTCTCTCTCTCTCTCTGTCCTTGTCTCTCTCTCTCTCTGTCCTTGTCTCTCTCTCTCTGTCCTTGTCTCTCTCTCTCTGTCCCTGTCTCTCTCTCTCTCTGTCCCTGTCTGTCGCTCTCTCTCTCTCTGTCCCTGTCTGTCGCTCTCTCTCTCTCTGTCCCTGTCTGTCGCTCTCTCTCTCTCTGTCCCTGTCTGTCGCTCTCTCTCTCTCTGTCCCTGTCTGTCGCTCTCTCTCTCTCTGTCCCTGTCTGTCGCTCTCTCTCTCTCTCTGTCCCTGTCTGTCGCTCTCTCTCTCTCTGTCCCTGTCTGTCGCTCTCTCTCTCTCTCTGTCCCTGTCTGTCGCTCTCTCTCTCTCTGTCCCTGTCTGTCGCTCTCTCTCTCTCTCTGTCCCTGTCTGTCGCTCTCTCTCTCTCTCTGTCCCTGTCTGTCGCTCTCTCTCTCTCTCTGTCCCTGTCTGTCGCTCTCTCTCTCTCTCTGTCCCTGTCTGTCGCTCTCTCTCTCTCTGTCCCTGTCTGTCGCTCTCTCTCTCTCTGTCCCTGTCTGTCGCTCTCTCTCTCTCTGTCCCTGTCTGTCGCTCTCTCTCTCTCTGTCCCTGTCTGTCGCTCTCTCTCTCTCTGTCCCTGTCTGTCGCTCTCTCTCTCTCTGTCCCTGTCTGTCGCTCTCTCTCTCTCTGTCCCTGTCTGTCGCTCTCTCTCTCTCTGTCCCTGTCTGTCGCTCTCTCTCTCTGTCCCTGTCTGTCGCTCTCTCTCTCTCTGTCCCTGTCTGTCGCTCTCTCTCTCTCTGTCCCTGTCTGTCGCTCTCTCTCTCTCTGTCCCTGTCTGTCGCTCTCTCTCTCTGTCCCTGTCTGTCGCTCTCTCTCTCTGTCCCTGTCTGTCGCTCTCTCTCTCTGTCCCTGTCTGTCGCTCTCTCTCTCTCTGTCCCTGTCTGTCGCTCTCTCTCTCTGTCCCTGTCTGTCGCTCTCTCTCTCTGTCCCTGTCTGTCGCTCTCTCTCTCTGTCCCTGTCTGTCGCTCTCTCTCTCTGTCCCTGTCTGTCGCTCTCTCTCTCTCTGTCCCTGTCTGTCGCTCTCTCTCTCTGTCCCTGTCTGTCGCTCTCTCTCTCTGTCCCTGTCTGTCGCTCTCTCTCTCTGTCCCTGTCTGTCGCTCTCTCTCTCTCTGTCCCTGTCTGTCGCTCTCTCTCTCTCTGTCCCTGTCTGTCGCTCTCTCTCTCTGTCCCTGTCTGTCGCTCTCTCTCTCTGTCCCTGTCTGTCTCTCTCTCTCTCTCTGTCCCTGTCTGTCGCTCTCTCTCTCTGTCCCTGTCTGTCGCTCTCTCTCTCTGTCCCTGTCTGTCGCTCTCTCTCTCTGTCCCTGTCTGTCGCTCTCTCTCTCTGTCCCTGTCTGTCGCTCTCTCTCTCTGTCCCTGTCTGTCTCTCTCTCTCTCTCTGTCCCTGTCTGTCTCTCTCTCTCTCTCTGTCCCTGTCTGTCTCTCTCTCTCTCTCTGTCCCTGTCTGTCTCTCTCTCTCTCTCTGTCCCTGTCTGTCTCTCTCTCTCTCTCTGTCCCTGTCTGTCTGTCTCTCTCTCTCTGTCCCTGTCTCTCGCTCTCTCTCTCTGTCCCTGTCTGTCTCTCGCTCTCTCTCTCTCTCTGTCCCTGTCTGTCTCTCGCTCTCTCTCTCTCTCTGTCCCTGTCTGTCTCTCGCTCTCTCTCTCTCTCTGTCCCTGTCTGTCTCTCGCTCTCTCTCTCTGTCTCTGTCCCTGTCTGTCTCTCGCTCTCTCTCTCTCTCTCTCTGTCCCTGTCTGTCTCTCGCTCTCTCTCTCTCTCTCTCTCTGTCCCTGTCTGTCTCTCGCTCTCTCTCTCTCTCTCTCTCTGTCCCTGTCTGTCTCTCGCTCTCTCTCTCTCTCTCTCTGTCCCTGTCTGTCTCTCGCTCTCTCTCTCTCTCTCTCTGTCCCTGTCTGTCTCTCGCTCTCTCTCTCTCTCTCTCTGTCCCTGTCTGTCTCTCTCTCTCTCTCTCTCTCTCTCTGTCCCTGTCTGTCTCTCGCTCTCTCTCTCTCTCTCTCTCTGTCCCTGTCTGTCTCTCGCTCTCTCTCTCTCTCTCTCTCTGTCCCTGTCTGTCTCTCGCTCTCTCTCTCTCTCTCTCTCTGTCCCTGTCTGTCTCTCGCTCTCTCTCTCTCTCTCTCTCTCTCTGTCCCTGTCTGTCTCTCGCTCTCTCTCTCTCTCTCTCTCTCTCTGTCCCTGTCTGTCTCTCGCTCTCTCTCTCTCTCTCTCTCTCTCTGTCCCTGTCTGTCTCTCGCTCTCTCTCTCTCTCTCTCTCTCTGTCCCTGTCTGTCTCTCGCTCTCTCTCTCTCTCTCTCTGTCCCTGTCTGTCTCTCGCTCTCTCTCTCTCTCTCTCTCTGTCCCTGTCTGTCTCTCGCTCTCTCTCTCTCTCTCTCTCTGTCCCTGTCTGTCTCTCGCTCTCTCTCTCTCTCTCTCTCTGTCCCTGTCTGTCTCTCGCTCTCTCTCTCTCTCTCTCTCTGTCCCTGTCTGTCTCGCTCTCTCTCTCTCTCTCTCTCTGTCCCTGTCTGTCTCTCGCTCTCTCTCTCTCTCTGTCCCTGTCTGTCTCTCGCTCTCTCTCTCTCTCTGTCCCTGTCTGTCTCTCGCTCTCTCTCTCTCTCTCTCTGTCCCTGTCTGTCTCTCGCTCTCTCTCTCTCTCTCTCTGTCCCTGTCTGTCTCTCGCTCTCTCTCTCTCTCTCTCTCTGTCCCTGTCTGTCTCTCGCTCTCTCTCTCTCTCTCTCTGTCCCTGTCTGTCTCTCGCTCTCTCTCTCTCTCTCTCTGTCCCTGTCTGTCTCTCGCTCTCTCTCTCTCTCTCTCTGTCCCTGTCTGTCTCTCGCTCTCTCTCTCTCTCTGTCCCTGTCTGTCTCTCGCTCTCTCTCTCTCTCTCTCTCTGTCCCTGTCTGTCTCTCGCTCTCTCTCTCTCTCTCTCTCTGTCCCTGTCTGTCTCTCGCTCTCTCTCTCTCTCTCTCTCTGTCCCTGTCTGTCTCTCGCTCTCTCTCTCTCTCTCTCTGTCCCTGTCTGTCTCTCGCTCTCTCTCTCTCTCTCTCTCTGTCCCTGTCTGTCTCTCGCTCTCTCTCTCTCTCTCTCTGTCCCTGTCTGTCTCTCGCTCTCTCACTCTCTCTCTCTCTGTCCCTGTCTGTCTCTCGCTCTCTCTCTCTCTCTCTCTGTCCCTGTCTGTCTCTCGCTCTCTCTCTCTCTCTCTCTCTGTCCCTGTCTGTCTCTCGCTCTCTCTCTCTCTCTGTCCCTGTCTGTCTCTCGCTCTCTCTCTCTCTCTCTCTCTGTCCCTGTCTGTCTCTCGTTCTCTCTCTCTCTCTCTCTGTCCCTGTCTGTCTCTCGTTCTCTCTCTCTCTCTCTCTGTCCCTGTCTGTCTCTCGCTCTCTCTCTCTCTCTGTCCTTGTCTGTCTCTCGCTCTCTCTGTCTCTCGCCCTCTACCTCTGCGTGTGTCTCGCTCTGTCTCTCTCCCTCCCAGCCTTCACTGCTTACACTGCCCCTGTCTTGTTGACATCTGAGTGCCTGTGGGGGTGGGGGGGCAAATGTTTTACTAGTGGATGCAAGTGTCTCAGTAAGAACCCCTGCGCCTGAGTGACCATGGGCTAGGACAGTGTGGGCCGGGAAAAAGCGCTCCCGTTGGCGGAAGGATCGAGAAGCAGAGGGACACAGATTGAAGTCGATTGTTAACGGGAGCGATGGAGACACGAGGAGAAACTTTTTCACGCAGCGAGGGGTTAGGATCTGGAATGCACTGAGAGCGTGGGGGAGGGACGGTCAATCGAGGGGTTAGGATCTGGAACGCGCTGCCTGAGAGTGTGGGGGAGGGAGGGTCAATCGAGGGGTTAGGATCTGGAACGCGCTGCCTGAGAGTGTGGGGGAGGGAGGGTCAATCGAGGGGTTAGGATCTGGAACGCGCTGCCTGAGAGTGTGGGGGAGGGAGGGTCAATCGAGGGGTTAGGATCTGGAACGCGCTGCCTGAGAGTGTGGGGGAGGGAGGGTCAGTCGAAGAGGTCGAGAGGATTGTTACGTTAAAGAAACGTTTGCGGGGCTATAGGGAAAAGGTGGGGTGGCACAGGGGTGAGCTGTGTGGTGGGGAGATGTTGGCAGTAGATGAATTATTCCCACGGAGAGTCGCGTCCTTGTTTGGAAATGGCAAAGTTAGCTTGCAGGTACAGCAAGCAATTGGGAAAGCAAGTGGCGTGTTCGTTGTGTAGCAAGGGCGCTGGAGGTATGAGAGTCTGCAAGTCTTGCTTCCTACTGGACAAGGCCTTTCTGAGACCACGCCCTGAGCACCATGCACACGTTTGGTCCTCTCGCCCAAGGGGGGCTGGGTGGTGGTGGTGGTGGTGGTGGTGGTGGTTGGGGGGGGGGGGGGGGGGGGGGGACACAAGCTGGAGGAAGAGCAAACGTTCACCGGACTGGCTCCTGGGGGGGGGGGGGGTGAGGGGACTGACCTCGGAGGGGAGATCGAGTGGACTGGGCCTGCCTTCCCTGGCGTTGGGAAGACTGATCTGAAGGGTTTGGTAGGGTAGACGCTGAGGTTGCCACCCCCCCCAACCTGCTCCCTGACTGGAGAATCAAGAACGCGGGGTCATCAGCCCCAGGATAAGGGGCCGGCTGTTTTGGACTGAGGAGGAGGAGAAATTTCTTCATCCGGAGGGTGGGGAATCTTTGGAATTCTCTCCGCCAGAGGGCTGTGGGCGCTCAGTCGCCGAGTCCGTTCAGGACTGGGATCGGGAGATTTTTGGGTGGTGTGTGTACAGGAATGGGCGTGAAGGCGATGACCAGTCAGTCTCGATGGGCTGAATGGCGGGTGGCATTGTGCCCATGAGGCTTAGCATTAAATTATACAGGCGAAGAATCAAAATGACTCGTATGTTGCAGCCCAGTAAATTGGCCCTTTTCAGTCCTTCGTTAATGTGGAAAGAGCTGTCCAGTTGTGCCACTCTCTCGTGCTCGTAGTTCTAAACATTTTCCCCTTCAAGTACTTTTCCGGTTCCTGTTGAGTCTCATTCCACCGATCTTTCAGGCAGTGAATTCCGGGTGTACAAGAGCAGGTCAGAGGCTGGGAATCCTGCGGCAAGTAACTCACCTCCTGACTCCCCAAAGCCTGTCCACCATCTACAAGGCACCAGTCAGGAGTGTGATGGAACACTCCCCACTTGCCTGGGTGAGTGCAGCTCCCACAACACTCAAGGTCGACACCATCCAGGACAAAGCAGCCCCGCTTGATTGGTATCCCATCCACAAACATTCCCTCCCTCCACCACCGACACACAGTGGCAGCAGTGTGTGTACCATCTACAAGATGCACTGCAGCAACTCACCAAGGCTCCTTCAACAGCGCCGCCCCAACCCACGACCACTACCATCTGGAAGGACAAGTGCAGCAGACACATGGGGAACACCAGCACCTGGAAGTTCCCCTCCGAGCCCCTCACCCATCCCGACTTGGAAATATATCGGCCGTTCCTTCACTGTCGCTGGGTCCGAATCCTGGGAACTCCCTCCCTAACAGCGCCGTGGGTGTACCTACACCACACGGGGACAAAATCCTGGAACTCCCTCCCTAACAGCGCCGTGGGTGTACCTACACCACACGGGGACAAAATCCTGGAACTCCCTCCCTAACAGCGCCGTGGGTGTACCTACACCGCACGGGGACAAAATCCTGGGAACTCCCTCCCTAACAGCGCCGTGGGTGTACCTACACCACACGGGGACCGCAGCGGCTCAAGAAGGCGGCTCACCCACCACCTCTTCAAGGGGGCAATTAGGGGACGGGCAATAAATACTGGGCCCAGCCAGCGACGCCCACATCTTCGTGAATAAATATGTAAAAAGCTCAATGGCTTTTTAAAACAAGCCCTTGCTCATTCCCCTCTGCCCCCCCACCCCCCAATCCTGGTTCTTATCCCAATCACCTTTGATCGGTGCCCCCTCTGCTTTCCTGACCCTCCTGCTGCTGGAAACAGCCTCCCTCGGTTTAGTCGATCCAACTCTCTTCCGGCCGATTTGGGAACGCCTCGATTCAATTCCACCGCCCCCCCCCGCCAAACCACCCTCCCCTTAACCTTCTCCCCCAGGGGGAGCAAACCCAGCTCCTCCCAGCCTCCCCGCAGAAGTCAGAACGGTACTGAGAGTTTGCGAACGTGCTGTAACCTCTCCCTCCCTCCCCCAGCTGCCCCCGCCGTGACCCGCCTGGTGGTGGCCGGACCCACCCTCTCGGAGAAGGAGGACGCGGAGTTGCCGACACTACGCCCGGTGATGGCCCGGCCCCCTGCAGCCCCCCCGGCGGAGCCGCTCACCTCGTCTACCTCACCGGCGGCCCTGAGGCCCAGGCGCCACCTGCCGGCCCCGCCCGCCAAGTCTCCCTTCAAGCTGGTAAGTAGCCTGCGGTCGGGGTGCGCTGGTATACCCCCCCCCCTACCCCCCCCACACCTCAATTGCCTCTCAGCTGCTTGTTGTGGGTCGGGGTTGGGGGGGTAGGGGGGGGCGGTGTTGCTCCCTGAACCTCAGCAGTCATCGCGTGAAGGTGCTCGCGCGTTGCAGTCGATGGGGGGGGGGGCACAACTTGACCATCCCCGTGACGTCGGGGGTGTCGTGTGCCCCTTAAAAGGTACGCTGCCTTCCCTGAGCGGCAGGGTACTGCCGTGCCCCGAGCGTACCCTCGTACCAGGGGGAGCGCGGCAATGCTGCTTAATGCCCCCCCCCTCCCCCCCAGTTCTGTGGCAGCAGGAAGCTGGAATGCAGACAGGTACTCCCCACGGCAGCACTGCCGGGGATATGCACCCCGCCACCCCCCTCCGCCACTGTAGCAGCAGAATACTACACTCCCACTCTTCCCCCAGACGCATCCTGGGCAGAAGCTACATTCCTTGACACATGTCTCGTTCCCCTGAGCAGCAGAATGCTATAATGCCAAGGCCTTACCCACCCTCTTCCCCGTGGGCCCTCACCCACCCCCGTCAAAGCATTACCGGCACAACCCCACCACCACCCACCCCCTTAGCAGCAGCATACTACAATGCTGACACCACCTGTTAACGGCAGGGCCCTTCCACACCAAGCGCTACGAGCTGCAGATGCTCTGTGATGGAAATACCAACCCGTTTGCAGCAGAATACTGCGACGCTGTCCCCCCCGTTAGCGGCGGAATACTGCGATGCTGTCCCCCCTGTTAGCGGCGGAATACTGCGACGCTGTCTCCCCCGTTAGCGGCGGAATACTGCGACGCTGTCTCCCCCGTTAGCGGCGGAATACTGCGACGCTGTCCCCCCCGTTAGCGGCGGAATACTGCGACGCTGTCCCCCCCGTCAGCGGCGGAATACTGCGACGCTGTCCCCCCGTCAGCGGCGGAATACTGCGACGCTGTCCCCCCCGTCAGCGGCGGAATACTGCGACGCTGTCCCCCCCGTCAGCGGCGGAATACTGCGACGCTGTCCCCCCCCGTCAGCGGCGGAATACTGCGACGCTGTCCCCCCCGTCAGCGGCGGAATACTGCGACGCTGTCCCCCCCGTCAGCGGCGGAATACTGCGACGCTGTCCCCCCCGTCAGCGGCGGAATACTGCGACGCTGTCCCCCCCCGTCAGCGGCGGAATACTGCGACGCTGCCCCCCCCCCCGTCAGCGGCGGAATACTGCGACGCTGTCCCCCCCCCCGTCAGCGGCGGAATACTGCGACGCTGTCCCCCCCCCCCCCGTCAGCGGCAGAATACTGCGACGCTGTCCCCCCCCCCCGTCAGCGGCAGAATACTGCGACGCTGTCCCCCCCCCCCCCGTCAGCGGCAGAATACTGCGACGCTGTCCCCCCCCCCCGTCAGCGGCAGAATACTGCGACGCTGTCCCCCCCCCCCCCGTCAGCGGCGGAATACTGCGACGCTGTCCCCCCCCCCCCCGTCAGCGGCGGAATACTGCGACGCTGTCCCCCCCCCCCCCCCCGTCAGCGGCGGAATACTGCGACGCTGTCCCCCCCCCCCCCCCCGTCAGCGGCGGAATACTGCGACGCTGTCCCCCCCGTCAGCGGCGGAATACTGCGCTTCCCAGCCAGCCGCACCATCTCTCTCGCTGCCCCCCCCCTCGGCTGGAGTAGGCAACCCCCCCAGCCTGCAGATGTCTCACGTCTCCTCCGGCCAGCACCTTTGACCTTCGGTCTCCGTTCCAGGAGGCGCTGGAAGAGAAGCGGCGCCGGCAGCGGCAGGAGCGGCTCGATCGGATTGTCACCATCAACGAGCGGCGGTGTGCGGCCTCGCCCGTCTACGGCACCGAGCTGCTGCGGCTCTGCGTCTTGGCCGAGAGGGTGACAGAGTGCTCCCCCGAGCGCGCCGGCTGGCGGGGGCTGAGTTACACACACTGCCTGGCAGCCCAGCTGGGCCGAGGGGACTGTCGGCCGGACGCCTACTGGAGGACCACGCGGGCGCTGGACAGAGCTGTGCGCAACCCGGAGGAGCGGATTGAGGAGCTGGCAGACATTATTGACAGGTGGGTACCTGTCCTGGGAGTGTTTGATGGGGATGGTGTAGAGGGAGCTTTACTCTGTATCTAACCCCGTGCTGTACCTGTCCTGGGAGTGTTTGATGGGGACGGTGTAGAGGGAGATTTACTCTGTATCTAACCCCGTGCTGTACCTGTCCTGGGAGGGTTTGACTGGGACAGTGTAGAGGGAGCTTTACTCTGTATCTAACCCCGTGCTGTACCTGTCCTGGGAGTGTTTGATGGGGACAGTGTAGAGGGAGTTTTACTCTGTATCTAACCCCGTGCTGTACCTGTCCTGGGAGTGTTTGATGGGGACATTGTAGAGGGAGCTTGACTCTGTATCTAACCCCGTGCTGTACCTGTCCTGGGAATGTTTGATTGGGACAGTGTAGAGGGAGCTTTACTCTGTATCTAACCCCGTGCTGTACCTGTCCTGGGAGTGTTTGATGGGGACAGTGTAGAGGGAGATTTACTCTGTATCTAACCCCGTGCTGTACCTGTCCTGGGACGTTTGATGGGGACAGTGTAGAGGGAGATTTACTCTGTATCTAACCCCGTGCTGTACCTGTCCTGGGAGTGTTTGATGGGGACAGTGTAGAGGGAGATTTACTCTGTATCTAACCCCGTGCTGTACCTGTCCTCGGAGTGTTTGATGTGGACAGTGTAGAGGGAGATTTACTCTGTGTGTAAGCTGAGTCTTTTGCTTATGGTAATGCTGGTTCACAACCCCTGCGTGCTCTCTCTCACACATTCTCTCTCTCCGTCTCTCTCTCTCTCGTTGACAGATTTATTTTTGTTATACCTCCTGTGGAGGCCCCAGCTATCCAGATACATGTCTCCCACCCTCACCCCTCCTACCTGCACCAGCAAGCCTTGCTTGCAGCCGCCCTTCACCGTGAGCTCTCCCCCAGGACTGCTCGCCTACACCGAACCATCTGCAACATGAGGACCCAGTTTCCGGACCTCCGGCTCATACAGTACGATTGCGGTGAGTGGGCCATGGGGGGGCGGGGTTGATCTCGGGCTGTTTGGCGGAGGGTGGCGTTGTCTGTGTGTAGGTGCTCAGCTGAAGTGCTGCTAACAAGGGGGTTTGTTAAAGTCTCCTCTTCGTTCCCATCGCCCCGTCTCCCATCTTGAATGGAACTGCGCTCTGCATCCAGGACAAAGCAGCCCCGCTTGATCGGCCCCCCATCCACAAACATTCACGCCCTCCACCACCGACGCACAGTGGCTGCAGTGTGTGTACCACCTACAAGATGCACTGCAGCAACTCACCAAGGCTCCTTCGACAGCGCCGCCCAAACCCACCACCTCTACTATCTAGAAGGACAAGGGCAGCAGACACATGGGGAACACCACCACCTGGAAGTTCCCCTCCGAGCCCCTCACCATCCCGACTTGGAACTGTATCGGCCGTTCCCTCACGGTCGCTGGTGTCAAATCCTGGGAACTCCCTCCCTAACAGCGCCGTGGGTGTACCTACACCACACGGACAAAATCCTGGAACTCCCTCCCTAACAGCGACATGGGTGTACCTACACCACATGGACAAAATCCTGGAATTCCCTCCCTAACAGCGCCGTGGGTGTACCTACACCACACGGGACAAAATCCTGGAACTCCCTCCCTAACAGCGCCGTGGGTGTATCTACACCACACGGGACAAAATCCTGGAACTCCCTCCCTAACAGCACCGTGGGTGTACCTACACCACACGGGACAAAATCCTGGAACTCCCTCCCTAACAGCGCCGTGGATGTACCTACACCACACGGACAAAATCCTGGAGCTCCCTCCCTAACAGCGCTGTGGGTGTACCTACACCACACGGACAAAATCCTGGAGCTCCCTCCCTAACAGCGCTGTGGGTGTACCTACACCACATGGACAAAATCCTGGAACTCCCTCCCTAACAGCGACATGGGTGTACCTACACCACATGGACAAAATCCTGGAATTCCCTCCCTAACAGCACCGTGGATGTACCTACACCACACGGGACAAAATCCTGGAACTCCCTCCCTAATAGCGCCGTGGGTGTATCTACACCACACGGGACAAAATCCTGGAACTCCCTCCCTAACAGCACCGTGGGTGTACCTACACCACACGGGACAAAATCCTGGAACTCCCTCCCTAACAGCGCCGTGGATGTACCTACACCACACGGGACAAAATCCTGGAACTCCCTCCCTAACAGCGACGTGGGTGTACCTACACCACACAGGACAAAATCCTGGAACTCCCTCCCTAACAGCGACGTGGGTGTACCTACACCACAGGGACAAAATCCTGGAACTCCCTCCCTAACAGCGACGTGGGTGTACCTACACCACACGGGGACTGCAGCGGCTCACCCGCCACCTTCTCAAGGGGGCAATTAGGGACGGGCAATAAATGCTGGGCCCAGCCAGCGACGCCCTCAGCCCAAGAATGAAGAGGAAGCAGTGTTGAGCCGTACGAGGAGGTTGCAGGACTGTACGGCCGGGCGGTGTGGCATTCGCGTTGAGGGGGTAAATTTGACAGACCCCTGAGGTGGTAAGTTTGAACCCTGCTTGAGCGCCAGTGCCGAGGGGGCGATAGTGGGAGGAGGAGTGGGGTGGGGGGGATGGGTGGTGGTGTTTAATTTGTGTTCACTGGGTCCTTATACACTGTCACACCCCATGTAAACCCACATCACTCCCTCTTTCCCTCTCTCCCCGCCCCCCCCCTCTCTCTTTTTGTGATCCTTCACCTCCCCCCCCCCCCCCCCCCCCCCCCCCCCCCCCCCCCCCCCCCCCCCAACGACCACCCCAATACAGGCAAGTTACAGGTCCTGGATGTCCTGCTCCGGAGGCTGAAGGTGGGTGGGCATCGGGTGTTGCTGTTCACGCAGATGACGCGGATGCTGGACATTCTGGAGCAGTTCCTCAACTTCCATGGCCACATCTACCTTCGCCTGGATGGCAGCACCAAGGTTGAACAGCGGCAGGTTAGCACCCTCGGCCCGCGCCCCGCTTCGTCGGCGCAAGCAGTCTGGCCGTGCTGCGGCGCGTGCCCTGGCACTCAGTGACCTGGTTGGCAAAGCCAGCAGTGCCTGATTGGCAGAATTGCGGCCTGTGTGATCCGTCGTGCCCGGCTCAGTCCATGTCCCCGACCGGGGACCCGGAGCCATAATCTTGGGTCAGCGCTGAGGGAGAGCCGCACTGTCGGAGGGTCAGCGCTGAGGGAGAGCCGCACTGTCGGAGGGTCAGCGCTGAGGGAGAGCCGCACTGTCGGAGGGTCAGCGCTGAGGGAGAGCCGCACTGTCGGAGGGTCAGCGCTGAGGGAGAGCCGCACTGTCGGAGGGTCAGCGCTGAGGGAGAGCCGCACTGTCGGAGGGTCAGCGCTGAGGGAGAGCCGCACTGTCGGAGGGTCAGCGCTGAGGGAGAGCCGCACTGTCGGAGGGTCAGCGCTGAGGGAGAGCCGCACTGTCGGAGGGTCAGCGCTGAGGGAGAGCCGCACTGTCGGAGGGTCAGCGCTGAGGGAGTGCCGCACTGTCGGAGGGTCAGCGCTGAGGGAGAGCCGCACTGTCGGAGGGTCAGCGCTGAGGGAGAGCCGCACTGTCGGAGGGTCAGCGCTGAGGGAGAGCCGCACTGTCGGAGGGTCAGCGCTGAGGGAGCGCCGCACTGTCGGAGGGTCAGCGCTGAGGGAGCGCCGCACTGTCGGAGGGTCAGCGCTGAGGGAGCGCCGCACTGTCGGAGGGTCAGCGCTGAGGGAGCGCCGCACTGTCGGAGGGTCAGCGCTGAGGGAGCGCCGCACTGTCGGAGGGTCAGTACTGGGGGAGTTGAGCTTCACTGATGGGCACTAGGAACAGGGAGGGGGCCGAGAAACCCCTTGAACCCGTTCCGCCATCGGATCACAGCAAACTGGCCGGCCTCGGTGGCCACTGACCGCGTTATTGCGTGCGGGCTCTTGCTGTGCGCACATTGGCCGCCACGGTGAGTGAGCTCCGGCAGTAAGCGCTCCCCTGGCTGTGAAGCTGAGAGGGGAGCTCGAGAAATGCCAGTGCCGCCTCTCTGACTCGCCGTGTGCTGTACCTCCTCCACCTCGCAGATCCTGATGGACCGCTTCAACGCCGACAAACGCATCTTCTGCTTCATCCTGTCGACCCGCAGCGGCGGCGTGGGTGTCAATCTGACGGGGGCAGACACCGTCCTCTTCTACGACAGCGACTGGAACCCCACCATGGACGCCCAGGCCCAGGACCGCTGTCACCGCATTGGGCAGACCAGAGACGTGCACATCTACAGGTGAGTGGCACTCGGCGGCCGGGAGGGCTGGGGGTAGGGTCGGGGTGTGTCCAGACCCCTGAGCGTGATGTGATGGGTGGGGTGTTTGGGGGGGGGGTGCGTGGGGGCTAAAATCCACCTCTGTGTCCACCCTCTCAAGCCCCTTCAGAGTCGTGTAGGACTCGCTGAGATCGTCCCTCGTTCTTTGACACTCCGGGGAGTACAGACTCAATTCACTCGGCAGGGTGGAGACCCTCGAGGATGCGGAGGGGAGGGGGGGGTGGTGGTGTGGTGGGGTACGGAGGGCGGTGTTGCCCTCGAGAGGGAGGGTGACTGTGGCGAGCCAGAGGCGCCCGAAGGCGTTGGGGTGGGGGGGTGTGGACACTGGGTGGTCAGGGTTGGGGGTTGGGGATGGGATGGACCAACCTGACCGGGGAGAGGTGGAGGGGAGGTGAGGGCAGGTGGGGCGGGTCCCCGAGTGAGGCGGAGACTCGACGTGGGCAGGGCTAAGGGTGTGTGGTTAGGAATGTGCCGATAGTGGGACCTGCAGAGCTCTCTCCCACGTGTGCGCCCTCTCTCTCCTCCTCCCTCCCTCCCTGTCTCCCACGCGCGCCCCCTCTCTGCCCCTCTCTCTCTGAGCTCTGCCCCCCTTCCCCCACCCCGAGATACAGTGGGATGGGCGCAGCAATGCACTGTCCCGCCTCAGGGTGTGTTTTCCTTGGCTTGGTGCTTGCAAACTCTCAGGCCTCTCATATTCTGTTTCTCTCCGCCCCACCGCCCCCCTCCCCATCTCAGGTTGATCAGCGACCGGACAGTCGAAGAGAACATTCTGAAAAAGGCCAACCAGAAGCGCATGCTCGGAGACCTGGCCATCGAGGGAGGCCATTTCACCACCGCCTTCTTCAAAGAGGTACGGAGAGCTCCAGGGGGTGTGGGTGGGGGTGGGGGTGCTCGTCGTCACTCGGAGGGAGAGCTGTATAGATGAGGGGCTGAGGCCTGGTAGTTGCCCATCGTCGTTTCCGATGGGGGGGGGTGGTGGTGGGGGCGGGGTGGGGGGATAACCGCGCACCCTGGGGTGGTGGTGCCGCCGTGCTGAAACCCCTCTCGTGCTGACTGCTCGACGGGCAGGGCCTGGCCCTGGCCTCGCCTCTGGTGGGCCTCACCGTAACCAACCCCCGAGCAGCATCATCAGTTTGTCCAAAAACTCACGGCTGGTCGGGCGGGGGGAGGGAGGGTTGCGGGGTCAGCCGGGAGTAGGGGGTCACAGGGTCGCGGGGGGGTGGTGTCGGTGGGGAGGGGGAGTCACAGGGTCGCCAGGGGGCTGTCGGCCGGGGCGGGGGGGTCAAGTTCTCAGCCGGGCGGGGGTTGCCAGCCGGGGGGGGGTGTGGGGTCATGCGGTCGGCCCGGCCAAGTGGGGGTGTCGGCCGGGCAGGAGAGGTTGCGGGGTCGGCCAGGCAGAGGGGGCATTGCGGGGTCACGCGGGGGGTGTCGTGGGTTGGGCTGGGTGGGCGGGTCGCGGGGTCAGCTGGGCAGGGGTTGAACTCTGTCACCATCTTGTCTGTATAATATATTGTTGAGCCTGTGGGGCCTTTTTGCGGCAGAACCTGCGGCCCTGGAGTCGTGCCTCGACTAAGTTGCCTGTTTTAACCCCCGCCCCCCAAACAGCAGACGATCCGCGAGCTCTTCGACCTCCCGACGGAAGAGCCGAAGAAGGAACCAGAGCCCCTGACGCTGCCGCCTCCCCCCCCGCAGCCCGAGGAGGAGGACTCCATGTCGGCCAAGCAGACGCAGATCCTTGAGCAGGTGAGTGTCCGTCTGTCTGCCCTGCCCGAGCCGCGATCGGCGTCTAGATGACCCTGGCTGACAGCCCAGCCCAGCCCGACTGCCTTGCTCACCAGAGGCTCCAGCGTCTCCCCCACTACCTCAGCCGCTGGCTGCCCTTGACCAGGCAGTCCGCAGATCAACCTGGCCGCGTTGCTGTCGGGGGGTGGTGGGGGGGGACTGTCCTGTTCCCCACCTCCCGACATCTCCGCGGCCGGACAGGAAGTGGGGTCACATCTCCAGCAAGATGCAGCCGGCGCGGTGGTGCGGGTGCGGGTGGGGGCTGGGTGAAGGTGGGGCGGCACGGTGGTATCTTGTCGACACGTCTTAACTTTCCACCCCCTGTAACAACTTTATCACCAACCACCCCCCCCCCCCCACCCAGGCGCTCTGCAGGGCCGAGGACGAGGAGGACATCCAGGCGGCCTCGCAGGCCAAGGCCGAGCAGGTGGCCGAGCTGGCCGAGTTCAACGAGAACATCCCGCTCGATGGGGAGGACAGCTCAACCCGGGAGGAGGAGGAGGAGCTGTCCAAGGCTGAGCAGGAGATCGCTGCCCTGGTCGAGCAGGTAACAGGGTGGGGGGGGGGGGCGACGGGGGAATCTCTCTGTGTGCACGTGCGTGGCTGCAACCTTTACTCCCGAATCCCTAGCGCATGTGTGTGTGTGTGTGTCCCCTCCACCTCACTCTCCACCCAAATCGTTCCCCCCCCCACCACAAAAACAGACCTTTTGTCAGATCCTACCCGATGGGAATCGACCCTTTCGCATCAAGTCGGAGTTCCCATCTCCCTCTTTTCGACGGCTGGTTTGGTCGCGGAGTGTGTCTCTCCCCCCCACCCCGCTTCCGCTCTGTTTGCATATCCTGGACGAGACCCCCAACCCCCCCTTCGGGTTAGAGTGCCCCGGCTTCTCAACTAATAAGCGGTGCCCCTAATCGCCGCCTCCCACCCGTGGCTCTTCAACCGGCCTGGAGATGGGGTGGGCGCTCCTTAACGCCTCGTTCAGCACGATCGCCCGCGTTAGGGAGGGTCGGGAGGATAGTGTGGGGCTTCAGGCGGGCGGGGACAGGTCGGGGTGCAACGGGCGGGTGGGATTTAATGCGGACGAGGGTGAAGCGGTAGGTAGGAAACAACGGGTCAGAGTTTCTCACATCTCTGTCCTCGGTCTGCTGCAGTGAAGCTGAACGCAGCCGAGAGAAACAGCACCTCCTCTCGCGGTTTTAGGCACTCCACAGCCTCCTGGACTCAGCCTTGAGTTCAACAACTTCAGAGCACGAGTTCCGTCCTCCGTTTTGATTCCCCCACCCCCAAGTGCCAGTCTGTATCTTATTTTCAAGTGCTTGCCTTTCATTATTCTTCCATTAACACGCGCTCTGAACCGATGCTTCGTTTCTTGATGGCAACCTTTGCCCCTCCCTTTCCCCCTCTGCCTCTTGTTCCGTCGCATCGTTGTCACTTAAGTTCTCCCGCCCTCTGCCCACCTCCCCCCCCCCGCGCCCTCTGCCCCACAACCCCCCCCACCCCCCCGACCTTCCTTTTTGCCCTGACGAGTCCTTTTTGACTTGAATCCTTCACAAAAGTTGCCGTGAACCTTGCTAGAACGCTAGGTGCTCCTCAGCTAGAGTGTTGCGTCCAGTTCCGGGCGCTGCACTTCGGAAAGGCTGGGAGGGCTTCGGACAGAGGGTAGGAAAGGTTCACGAGAACGGCTCCAGGGACGAGGAACTTCAGCTCCGTGGATAGTTCAGAGAAGTTGGGACTGTTCTCTTTGGAGAAGAGAAGGTCGAGAGGAGATTGGATCGAGGTGTTCAAAACCACGAGGGGTCTGGGACAGAGCAGATCGGGAGAAACTTGCCATTGGGGGGAGGATGGAGAAGCAGAGGGACACAGGTTGAAGGAGATGGGTAAAAGGAACGATGGAGACATGAGGAGAGACTTTTTCACGTGGCGATGGGTTAGAATCTGGAACGCGCTGCCTGAGAGTGTGGGGGAGGGAGGGTCAATCGAGGGGTTAGGATCTGGAACACGATGTCTGAGAGTGTGGGGGACGGAGGGTCAATCGAGGGGTTAGGGTCTGGAACACGATGTCTGAGAGTGTGGGGGAGGGAGGGTCAATTGAGGGGTTAGGATCTGGAAAGCGCTGCCTGAGAGTGTGGGGGAGGGAGAGAGTCAATCGAGTGGTTCGAGAGGGAATGGGATTGTTATTGGGAAAGGGAGGATGTGCAGGGTTCATGGGGTGAAAGCGGTGGAGGGGGAAATAGGTATATTGCACCTTCAGAGGGCTAGCACATCCACAAACGGCCTGAATGGCCTCTGAAGCTATAACCAGCCTGTGATGGTGCCCCCTCTCTCTGCCCCCTCCCCTAAATGCATCTTTCTATTTCCCCCCCCAACTGTGTTTATCCTGCTCTCCCTTTAAATACGTTAATACCATTCACCTCATCCACTCCCCTGTGATAGGGCGTTCCACATTCTCCCCGCACGCACAGCGCCCCCCCCCACACAGTCTCTGGGTAAAGCAGCTCCCCCCTGAATCCCCCACGTGGATTTATCAGTGACCCTCTGGAACAGCGTGACTGACCGAAAGTGAAACACCTCCCCCCCCGTCGGTCATCGCCGATAACTGGACGCTGAGGCAGTTTAAGGCTCTTTGCCTTGCCCGCGCTGTCTTACTGTCCAGTGGCGATCGGGTTCCCCCTCCCTCCCTCCCCGGGGCTGTTTGCTCTTGTTTGCCCGGTTCTACACGCACACCCTGAGAGAAAAGAGCAGCCAGTTGGTGAGCCGCAAGTTCTCGCAGACCGTAAACCGGGTGCCCTGGGGAGGGGGGTGGGGGGAGGTGTGAGCAGCGTTTACCTACCCACCCCCCCCCCCCCCCCACTCTGAACAGCACCGGTAAAACATAATCAATGTCATGTGGCGGCTGCTGCTGCTGTTGTGGGAGCTTGCTGTGCGCAAGTTGGCTGCGGGGCACCTTACACACTGGCAGCTTTTAACAAGGATGTGGGCATCGCTTTCCCCCACCCCACCTTCACTCTCCCCCTCCCCCCACTTAGCTCTCTCCCCCCCACCTTTGCTCTCCGCCCCCCCCCTGCCTTCGCTCCCTCCCCCCCCCCCCCCGCCTTCGCTCCCTCCCCCCCCCCCCCCCCCCGCCTTCGTTCCCTCCCCTTCCCCCCCCGCCTTCGCTCCCTCCCCCCCGCGCGCGTACTTTCTCCTCTGGGCTCTGTTTCAGTGACGTGTCCCTCTCATTGTCTTGCAGCTAACTCCGATTGAACGCTACGCCATGAACTACCTGGAGGCTTCCCTCGAGGCTGTCAGCAAAGAGGAGCTGAAGCAGGCAGAGGTACGAGACTTGCCCTGGCGGATTTTCAGTCCCCCCAACCCCGACCCCCCCCCTCTGATCTCTGCCGCTGGCCGCCTTGTCTCAGGCTGGTGTGGCGTGCCAGCTGGGAGGGTCAGCCCCGCATTTCCGGGGGCGGTGGTGGGTGTGCGTGGTGGTGGGGGCGGGGGGGGCGGCGCGCTGGGGGCAGCGTGTGGCACTCCGGCGTCAGTGTTGACTTGGCCGAGTCTGCCTGTGCTACTTTCCTTTGTTTGTTTGCACGTCACTCCCACATGCGCGGCCTCCTCTGTGCCCTGGTGGTGCCCCTGAGGTAGTATCTGGAGAGAGCCTGGCCTTCCCAGGCCTGTTGGGAGTTGGGCTTCCGTAACTTCTGTGCGACCACACTCCAAATTTACTCCCCCCTTGCCCCCTGCTCATTCTTTCTTAAGATGCGGGTGTCATTGACGAGGCCCGGGATTTGTCGCCCGTCCTTAATTGCCCCCTTGAACCGAGTGGCTCGCTGGGGCCATTTCAGAGGGGCGCTTAAAGAGCCGACCACGAGGCTCTGGTGGCCCAGAACTGCACGCGGGCCAGACCCGGGTAAGGGCGGCAGGTTTCCTCCTCCTACACCCTCCCCCCCCCCCGCCCCCGCTTCCCGCTCCCAGGACGTTGGCGAACCAGATGGGGTTTTTACCGAAACTCTCTATCACCGTAACGGATTTTTAATGGAATTGGCTTCGAATTCCACCGGGTGCCCTGGCGGGATTTGAACGAGGCTGGGGCATGGGGTGGCAGCCGCTCAGGATCACTCGCCAAATGAAATTACCACCGCCGCGATCACCCCCCACCCCCCCTTCCCCCCGCTGCCTCCAGGTCGGAGGTCGTGCAGGGCCGTGTAGTCACGGGACGTGCTTCGTTTGGTGTTGTGTGTGTCCTGTCGTGCGTTGAGACGTGCCAGGCACAGCGGGCGCGAGGCCCTCCGTCGATACTGAGCGTGTTTTCTGTCTGTTTTGTCGTCCGTCCGTCCACCCCCCCCCCCCCCCCCCCCCCCCCCCCCCCCCCACCCCTCCCCAAACCACAGGAGCAGGTGGAGGCAGCTCGGAAGGACCTGGACCAGGCCAAGGACGAGGTGTGGAAGTGGACGGAGGATGACGAGCGGAGGCTGAACGAGGAGCTGCACATCAGGCGACAGAAGAAGGCCCGACCCCCGGCCAAGCCCCAGGGCGAGCGGCCCAGCACCCGGATGAGTGAGCGGCTGCGGGGGGCGCGGCTGAGCGCCCGGGAGACGGAGAAGCCGGCGGCGGTGGTGACGGCGGGTGGAGCCCTCGAGCTTCCGGCGACGACGCCGACGCCCCCGACCCCGCCCCCGCAGCCCCTCCCCCCCAAGGAGGCGCCCGGCCAGCTCCTGCGCTACGAGGCGGCCCCCTCGCGGGACCTGCAGATCCACATCAGCACCGAGCTCCCCGACGAGCTCTTCGAGGATGAGCCGGCGCCGGCGGCCCCCGGCGAGCTGCCCGCCCAGCACCGGGGCGGCGCCGGCCACGACGCCGCCGACCACCGCGACACGGAGACGGAGCCTGAGCCCCCGCCGACACCACCCCCTCCATCGCCGCCGCCGCCAGTGTCCGAGGCCGGGGGAGTGGAGCCCCGGCCGCCGGAGCCGGTGGCGAACGGGGGCGAAGGAGCCCTCGACGAGACCCCCCTGACGCCCCAAGTCACGCCACCCGGTGGCGCCAGCGAGTCCTGTCCCCCGGTTGGCAAGCCGGAGCCGGGAGAGGCGGCGGGAGGAGCGGGCGGGGCCCCCGAGGCTGGCAGCCTCCCCGCCGGGAGCGAGACCCTGCGGCCCCCCGAGGCTGACGGACTGTCCCCCAACGGCCTGGACTCGGCTGGCTCGGAAGCTGGACGGGCGGAGGAGGAGGAGGTGGAGGAGCCCGCGCCGCCGGCGGCGGTCTCCGCAGAGACAGGCGGCGGGAGGCCGGAGGAGGAGGCCGCCCCGGGGTCACCGGATGCAG
Source organism: Carcharodon carcharias (assembly GCF_017639515.1). Lineage (NCBI taxonomy): Eukaryota > Metazoa > Chordata > Chondrichthyes > Lamniformes > Lamnidae > Carcharodon > Carcharodon carcharias. The sequence goes on along the minus strand of NW_024470786.1, from coordinate 937,951 downwards.
CGGAGACAGGAGAGGGAAGGCCGAGGGAGGGGGCCGTGATTGACCCGTGCGAACGGCTGGAGGAGGAGGTGGAGGAGGTGCAGCGGGACGATCCCGGCCCTGCTGGGAGCCCGGCGGCCGGGGAGCTGGAGGGAGCTGGCGAGCCGGTGACGCCAGGAGCGCCGGAGGCCGTCGGCGCCGACGTTTCGTCCCGGAGCCCGGATGCCGGCGAAGCAATCGAGGCGGGGTCAGGGGTCGGCGCGGAGTCCGGCGAAGAGCGGGGGGAGAACTCTCCTTCCTTGCCGCCGGGCGCCGGGGACCGAGAGCCGCCTTCGCCGAGTGGATCCGCCGGCCGGCCGGCGCCCAGCACGGAGGAGCCGCCGGAGAGCGCTGAGCCCCCGCCCCAGACGCTCGAGCCTGCCGATCGGCCGCCGGCGCCGTGCGCGGAGGAAGCCGCCCGCCAGGAGCTGGCGTCGCCCCCGGCGAGGAGGAGGCCGGAGCAGAAGCGGCCGGCCCCCGACCAGGAGCCGGCGTCCCCGGCCCCCGAGCCCCAGCCGGCCGGCGGCGGCCGGGAGAAGAAACGGCGGCGGACGGCCGACCAGGACCTGCTGTGCGAGCGGGACGGGGCCGCCGGCGGCGACCCCCAGATGACGGCCACGGTGCTGCGCAAGGTCCCGGGCCGCATCAACGTCATCGTGGAGCGGCGGCAGCCCGCCAAGCGGGCCCGGCGGCCGGCGGCCGGACGGGAGGCCGGCAAGACCGGCGAGCGCCAAGGCCCGGCGTCCCCCCCTCCTCCACCGTTACCGTTACCGTCGACTCCGCCTCCGCTCAACGGCCGGCAGGGCCCCAGGCGCCGGGAGCCGGCCGGCGAGTCCAATCCCGATCCTGATCCTGGCACGGAGAGATCCACCGAGGGCCAGCAGCCCCTGGCCAAGAGGCCGCGGCCGGCGGAGCCCCCCAGCCGGAGCCCGGAGGCGAGCACCGACAGCCCGGCACCCCGGCCTCAGGACCGGGCCAGGAGGAGGCCGCGTTCCCCCCGGCCGGTTGGCGGCGCCGGCGACGGCGGCGGCAGCTCCCCCTCCCCCCCGCCCGGGGAGGAGCGGCGGCCGGAGCCGGCGGCCGAGTCCCCGGCCTCGCGGGGGGTCCCGCTCCCCAGGTCGACGCGGCAGAGGCCCGGCGACCTGGTGCCGCCCCTGGAGCGCCGGCGGTACAAGCCCCGGGGCCTGCGGGCCGTCCCCAGCTCGCCGGCTGTGCCGGAGGGGCCGTCCGGGCGGCGGAGAGGCCGGCCTTCCGGGGGGCAGACCCCCGGCGCTCGGGACCCCCCCTCCCCCTCCTCCCCCTCCCCCTCCCCATCGCCTCCGGCCACCCCAGACCGCGTGCTCCGCAGCCTGACTGCGGCGGCCGCCATTGCCGCCACCAGCCCGGCTGCCAACACCCGCTCCTCGCGGGGCGGCTCGCCCGCCCCCCCTCCCCCGCCCCCCGCCGTCAAGAGGAAAGGTCGGCCTCCCTCCTCCGCCCGCTCCCCTCCCCCTCCCGCACCCCCTCCCCCACCTCCCCCTCCCCCTCCCCCTCCCCCTCCTCACCCCCCGGCCCCCACCCGAGGCAGGCCCCCCAAAGTCAAGAGGGCGGCCCCCCTCCCCTCCCCCTCCCCCTCCCCCGCCAGGCGAGGCAGGCCCCCCAACCCCCAGCCCAAGAGGGGCCGCCCCCCCAAGCCCCGGTCCCCGGGGGGAGGGCAGCAGCAGCAGCAGCAGAGACGCCCCAGGGGGAGACCCCCTGCCACCCCCCCAAAGAGGAGAGGCCGGCCCCCCTCGTCCGCCGCCGGCCTGGGCTCCCAGAGGCCGGGCAGGAAACACCAGACCTGACCGGGCGGGGGAGGGGGCCGGGGGCAGCGGTGACCGTGAAGGCTGCGGCCGGTCCACGCGGAGCCGTGGCTGACACTCGTGTGCAATAAAGGAGCGGTGTGGGGGAGGGGCGGACAGCGGTTTGGGGGGGGGGGTGGGGCGGACAGCAGGGGGGTAGGGGTGGGGGGGATGGTGGAGTGGCGTCGAGGCCCGGGGCCCAGGTTTAAACCCCCCCCCCCCCACCTCCCCCACAACAGGACCAAGGAGGGAGGGTCACAGGCTTGAGGAGCGGGGAGGGTGGGGTGGGCGCTGGATTCGTGCCCCTTCACCCTCTGCCCAGGTTTGTCCCACTATCGCTGTCTCCCTTCTGCGCTCTCGCCTCTCACCCGGCATTCCTTCAACTCGATGTTCCACCGCGCAGCTCTCCCCCACTCTCTCCCCCTCTCTCTCCCCCTCTCTCTCCCCCACTCTCTCCCCATCCCTCTCCCCCACTCTCTCCCCATCCCTCTCCCCCACTCTCTCCCCCACCCTCTCCCCCTCTCTCTCCCCCTCTCTCTCCCCCTCTCTCTCCCCCTCTCTCTCACCCTCTCTCTCCGTCTCTCTCTCTCTCCCTCTCTCTCTCCCTTCCTCTATCTCCCCCTCTCTCTCACCCTCTCTCTCACCCTCTCTCTCACCCTCTCTCTCCCCCTCTCTCTCCCCCTCTCTCTCCCTCTCTCCCTCTCGCTCTCTCCCTCTCGCTCTCTCCCTCTCGCTCTCTCCCTCTCGCTCTCTCCCTCTCGCTCTCTCCCTCGCGCTCTCTCCCTCGCGCTCTCTCCCTCGCGCTCTCTCCCTCGCGCTCTCTCCCTCGCGCTCTCTCCCTCGCGCTCTCTCCCTCGCGCTCTCTCCCTCGCGCTCTCTCCCTCGCGCTCTCTCCCTCGCGCTCTCTCCCTCGCGCTCTCTCCCTCGCGCTCTCTCCCTCGCGCTCTCTCCCTCGCGCTCTCTCCCTCGCGCTCTCTCCCTCGCGCTCTCTCCCTCGCGCTCTCTCCCTCGCGCTCTCTCCCTCGCGCTCTCTCCCTCGCGCTCTCTCCCTCGCGCTCTCTCCCTCGCGCTCTCTCCCTCGCGCTCTCTCCCTCGCGCTCTCTCCCTCGCGCTCTCTCCCTCGCGCTCTCTCCCTCGCGCTCTCTCCCTCGCGCTCTCTCCCTCGCGCTCTCTCCCTCGCGCTCTCTCCCTCGCGCTCTCTCCCTCGCGCTCTCTCCCTCGCGCTCTCTCCCTCGCGCTCTCTCCCTCGCGCTCTCTCCCTCGCGCTCTCTCCCTCGCGCTCTCTCCCTCGCGCTCTCTCCCTCGCGCTCTCTCCCTCGCGTCGCGCTCTCTCCCTCGCGCTCTCTCCCTCGCGCTCTCTCCCTCGCGCTCTCTCCCTCGCGCTCTCTCCCTCGCGCTCTCTCCCTCGCGCTCTCTCCCTCGCGCTCTCTCCCTCGCGCTCTCTCCCTCGCGCTCTCTCCCTCGCGCTCTCTCCCTCGCGCTCTCTCCCTCGCGCTCTCTCCCTCGCGCTCTCTCCCTCGCGCTCTCTCCCTCGCGCTCTCTCCCTCGCGCTCTCTCCCTCGCGCTCTCTCCCTCGCGCTCTCTCCCTCGCGCTCTCTCCCTCGCGCTCTCTCCCTCGCGCTCTCTCCCTCGCGCTCTCTCCCTCGCGCTCTCTCCCTCGCGCTCTCTCCCTCGCGCTCTCTCCCTCGCGCTCTCTCCCTGCGCGCTCTCTCCCTGCGCGCTCTCTCCCTGCGCGCTCTCTCCCTGCGCGCTCTCTCCCTGCGCGCTCTCTCCCTGCGCGCTCTCTCCCTGCGCGCTCTCTCCCTGCGCGCTCTCTCCCTGCGCGCTCTCTCCCTGCGCGCTCTCTCTCTGCGCGCTCTCTCTCTGCGCGCTCTCTCTCTGCGCGCTCTCTCTCTGCGCGCTCTCTCTCTGCGCGCTCTCTCTCTGCGCGCTCTCTCTCTGCGCGCTCTCTCTCTGCGCGCTCTCTCTCTGCGCGCTCTCTCTCTGCGCGCTCTCTCTCTGCGCGCTCTCTCTCTGCGCGCTCTCTCTCTGCGCGCTCTCTCTCTGCGCGCTCTCTCTCTGCGCGCTCTCTCTCTGCGCGCTCTCTCTCTGCGCGCTCTCTCTCTGCGCGCTCTCTCTCTGCGCGCTCTCTCTCTGCGCGCTCTCTCTCTGCGCGCTCTCTCTCTGCGCGCTCTCTCTGCGCGCTCTCTCTGCGCGCTCTCTCTCTGCGCGCTCTCTCTCTGCGCGCTCTCTCTCTGCGCGCTCTCTCTCTGCGCGCTCTCTCTCTGCGCGCTCTCTCTCTGCGCGCTCTCTCTCTGCGCGCTCTCTCTCTGCGCGCTCTCTCTCTGCGCGCTCTCTCTCTCTCCCGCTCTCTCTCTCTCCCGCTCTCTCTCTCTCCCGCTCTCTCTCTCTCCCGCTCTCTCTCTCTCCCGCTCTCTCTCTCTCCCGCTCTCTCTCTCTCCCGCTCTCTCTCTCCCGCTCTCTCTCTCCCGCTCTCTCTCTCCCGCTCTCTCTCTCCCGCTCTCTCTCTCCCGCTCTCTCTCTCCCGCTCTCTCTCTCCCGCTCTCTCTCTCCCGCTCTCTCTCTCCCGCTCTCTCTCTCCCGCTCTCTCTCTCCCGCTCTCTCTCTCCCGCTCTCTCTCTCCCGCTCTCTCTCTCCCGCTCTCTCTCTCCCGCTCTCTCTCTCCCGCTCTCTCTCTCCCGCTCTCTCTCTCCCGCTCTCTCTCTCCCGCTCTCTCTCTCCCGCTCTCTCTCTCCCGCTCTCTCTCTCCCGCTCTCTCTCTCCCGCTCTCTCTCTCCCGCTCTCTCTCCCGCTCTCTCTCTCCCGCTCTCTCTCTCCCGCTCTCTCTCTCCCGCTCTCTCTCTCCCGCTCTCTCTCTCCCGCTCTCTCTCTCCCGCTCTCTCTCTCCCGCTCTCTCTCTCCCGCTCTCTCTCTCCCGCTTTCTCTCTCCCGCTCTGTCCACCCCCCCACCTCTCTTCTCAACCCCCCCAAGGCGTAACTGCTGATCTGTTCTTGCTGTCACCCCCCCTCCCACAACGCCCTAGTAATGGGGCTCCGCCGGCCCCCCCTCGTTCCTGAGGTCAGGCATCAGCCTTCTGGCCTGCAACCCCAGCCCACCCCCTCTCTGCTCGGCTACCTTACCTTTGCGCCCCTGACTGTGGTGGAACTGGGCCCCACGTCACATGAGGATTTTAAACCCATCGACCCCCCCACCCCCACATTGTATCAATGCAGGTTTTGTTCTCCTGCTTCGAGTTTGCTGTGTGTGCACCTTTGTCTCTCTTACCTCCAGCTCCCTCTCCTGCCTCTGCTTGTCGAGGGACTGCTTGGCTATTTAACCTGAAGCTTTTGAAAAATTAAACTGTGGACCTCAATCATTGAGTGAGTTTTGTGATGTCGGTCGCCTTTTACTTGTGGGTGACTCTCCCACTAACTCTGTCCTTTGCAATGCTGTTTGTATCTCTCTGGCTCACTCGTGTTCTCTCTCTGGCTCGCTCGTTCGTTCTCTCTCTGTCACTCTGGCTCGCTTGTTTGTTCTCTCTCTCTCTCTCTCTCTCTGGATCGTTCGTTCGTTCTCTATCTCTCTGGCTCGCTCGTTCATTCTCTCTCTATCTCTCTGGCTCGCTCGTTCGTTCTCTCTCTATCTCTCTGGCTCGTTCGTTCTCTCTGTCTCTCTGGCTCGCTCGCTCGTTCTCTCTCTATCTCTCTGGCTCGCTCGCTCGTTCTCTCTCTATCTCTCGCTCTCCGGCTGGCTCGCTCGTTCTCTCCCTATCTCTCGTTCTCCGGCTCGCTCGCTCGCTCTGTCTCTATCTCTCGCTCTCCGGCTCGCTCGCTCGTTCTCTCTATCTCTCACTCGCTCGTTCTCTCTCTATCTCTCGCTCGTTCTCTCTCTATCTCTCGCTCGCTCGTTCTCTATCTCTCGCTCGCTCGTTCTCTATCTCTCGCTCGCTCGTTCTCTCTGTATCTCTCGCTCGCTCGTTCTCTCTGTATCTCTCGCTCGCTCGTTCTCTCTCTATCTCTCGCTCGTTCTCTCTATCTCTCGCTCGTTCTCTCTATCTCTCGCTCGTTCTCTCTATCTCTCGCTCGTTCTCTCTGTCTCTCGCTCGTTCTCTCTGTCTCTCGCTCGTTCTCTCTGTCTCTCGCTCGTTCTCTGTCTCTCGCTCGTTCTCTGTCTCTCGCTCGTTCTCTGTCTCTCGCTCGTTCTCTGTCTCTCGCTCGTTCTCTGTCTCTCGCTCGTTCTCTGTCTCTCGCTCGTTCTCTGTCTCTCGCTCGTTCTCTCTGTCTCTCGCTCGTTCTCTCTGTCTCTCGCTCGTTCTCTCTGTCTCTCGCTCGCTCGTTCTCTCTGTCTCTCGCTCGCTCGTTCTCTCTGTCTCTCGCTCGCTCGTTCTCTCTGTCTCTCGCTCGCTCGTTCTCTCTGTCTCTCGCTCGCTCGTTCTCTCTGTCTCTCGCTCGCTCGTTCTCTCTGTCTCTCGCTCGCTCGTTCTCTCTGTCTCTCGCTCGCTCGTTCTCTCTGTCTCTCGCTCGCTCGTTCTCTCTGTCTCTCGCTCGCTCGTTCTCTCTGTCTCTCGCTCGCTCGTTCTCTCTGTCTCTCGCTCGCTCGTTCTCTCTGTCTCTCGCTCGCTCGTTCTCTCTGTCTCTCGCTCGCTCGTTCTCTCTGTCTCTCGCTCGCTCGTTCTCTCTGTCTCTCGCTCGCTCGTTCTCTCTGTCTCTCGCTCGCTCGTTCTCTCTGTCTCTCGCTCGCTCGTTCTCTCTGTCTCTCGCTCGCTCGTTCTCTCTGTCTCTCGCTCGCTCGTTCTCTCTGTCTCTCGCTCGCTCGTTCTCTCTGTCTCTCGCTCGCTCGTTCTCTCTGTCTCTCGCTCGCTCGTTCTCTGTCTCTCGCTCGCTCGTTCTCTCTGTCTCTCGCTCGCTCGTTCTCTCTGTCTCTCGCTCGCTCGTTCTCTCTGTCTCTCGCTCGCTCGTTCTCTCTGTCTCTCGCTCGCTCGTTCTCTCTGTCTCTCGCTCGCTCGTTCTCTCTGTCTCTCGCTCGCTCGTTCTCTCTGTCTCTCGCTCGCTCGTTCTCTCTGTCTCTCGCTCGCTCGTTCTCTCTGTCTCTCGCTCGCTCGTTCTCTGTCTCTCGCTCGCTCGTTCTCTCTGTCTCTCGCTCGCTCGTTCTCTCTGTCTCTCGCTCGCTCGTTCGTTCTGTCTCTCGCTCGCTCGTTCGTTCTGTCTCTCGCTCGCTCGTTCGTTCTGTCTCTCGCTCGCTCGTTCGTTCTGTCTCTCGCTCGCTCGTTCGTTCTGTCTCTCGCTCGCTCGTTCGTTCTGTCTCTCGCTCGCTCGTTCGTTCTGTCTCTCGCTCGCTCGTTCGTTCTGTCTCTCGCTCGCTCGTTCGTTCTGTCTCTCGCTCGCTCGTTCGTTCTGTCTCTCGCTCGCTCGTTCGTTCTGTCTCTCGCTCGCTCGTTCGTTCTGTCTCTCGCTCGCTCGTTCGTTCTGTCTCTCGCTCGCTCGTTCGTTCTGTCTCTCGCTCGCTCGTTCGTTCTGTCTCTCGCTCGCTCGTTCGTTCTGTCTCTCGCTCGCTCGTTCGTTCTGTCTCTCGCTCGCTCGTTCGTTCTGTCTCTCGCTCGCTCGTTCTCTCTCGCTCGCTCGTTCTCTCTCGCTCGCTCGTTCTCTCTCGCTCGCTCGTTCTCTCTCGCTCGCTCGTTCTCTCTCGCTCGCTCGTTCTCTCTCGCTCGCTCGTTCTCTCTCGCTCGCTCGTTCTCTCTCGCTCGCTCGTTCTCTCTCGCTCGCTCGTTCCCTCTCGCTCGCTCGTTCCCTCTCGCTCGCTCGTTCCCTCTCGCTCGCTCGTTCCCTCTCGCTCGCTCGTTCCCTCTCGCTCGCTCGTTCCCTCTCGCTCGCTCGTTCCCTCTCGCTCGCTCGTTCCCTCTCGCTCGCTCGTTCCCTCTCGCTCGCTCGTTCTCGCTCGCTCGCTCGTTCTCTCGCTCGCTCGTTCTCTCGCTCGCTCGTTCTCTCGCTCGCTCGTTCTCTCGCTCGCTCGTTCTCTCGCTCGCTCGTTCCCTCTCGCTCGCTCGTTCCCTCTCGCTCGCTCGTTCCCTCTCGCTCGCTCGTTCCCTCTCGCTCGCTCGTTCCCTCTCGCTCGCTCGTTCCCTCTCGCTCGCTCGTTCCCTCTCGCTCGCTCGTTCCCTCTCGCTCGCTCGTTCCCTCTCGCTCGCTCGTTCCCTCTCGCTCGCTCGTTCCCTCTCGCTCGCTCGTTCCCTCTCGCTCGCTCGTTCCCTCTCGCTCGCTCGTTCCCTCTCGCTCGCTCGTTCTCGCTCGCTCGCTCGTTCTCGCTCGCTCGCTCGCTCGTTCTCGCTCGCTCGCTCGTTCTCGCTCGCTCGCTCGTTCTCGCTCGCTCGCTCGTTCTCGCTCGCTCGCTCGTTCTCGCTCGCTCGCTCGTTCTCGCTCGCTCGCTCGTTCTCGCTCGCTCGCTCGTTCTCGCTCGCTCGCTCGTTCTCGCTCGCTCGCTCGTTCTCGCTCGCTCGCTCGTTCTCGCTCGCTCGCTCGTTCTCGCTCGCTCGCTCGTTCTCGCTCGCTCGCTCGTTCTCGCTCGCTCGCTCGTTCTCGCTCGCTCGCTCGTTCTCGCTCGCTCGTTCTCTATCGCTCGCTCGTTCTCTATCGCTCGCTCGTTCTCTCGCTCGCTCGCTCGTTCTCTCGCTCGCTCGCTCGTTCTCGCTCGCTCGCTCGTTCTCTCTCGCTCGTTCTCTCTCGCTCGTTCTCTCTCGCTCGTTCTCTCTCGCTCGCTCGTTCTCGCTCGCTCGCTCGTGCTCGCTCGCTCGTGCTCGCTCGCTCGTGCTCGCTCGCTCGTGCTCGCTCGCTCGTTCTCTCCCTCTCCGGACAATCTTTCCTTCTCATGACCCCCCTCGCCTCCCCCCTCCCCCATGACTCGGTGCCCGGAATGTTTCTTGCTGTGAAGGCCCGTTTCTACCCCCTGCCCTCAAAAGCCATCGCACGTCCCATCTCCCGCCAAAGGATGCTCCACGCCCCCCCACCCCTCCGCGGCTGCTTTGTATTCCCCTGCCCTGTCCCACCCCACCTCAGCTCCCCCCCCCACCCCCCCCACTTCAATCTCTCCCTAGGGGTTACTGGGTCCCTGACCCGGGGGGGAGCACCTCAGGCGTGGGGGCTGCGGTTGGGGGGGGTGGGGGGGGGGGTTTTACGGTTCTCCCAGTGCGAACGGGAGATTGCGGCCTCACCGCTGCCTCCTCCTGGCAGCCACGGACAGGCTCTTCAAACTCCCCCCCCCCCCCCCCCACCCCCGCTCCACCCCTCACGGGGCCCGTGACCGGCTGGGCTGCCATTTGGAACCAGTTCTGTTTCCTGTTTGGCTGGGGGTGGGGAGGAGGGGGTGGTTGGGGGGGAGTGGGGTGGGTGGGAAAGGGGGTGCGCGTTTTATTTTGGGGAGCAGGGTGGGGGTGCGGGGCATCGGTTTGACCCTGAGGCCTGGGAGGTCAGTGCTGCCCTGCCTTGGTGGGGGGTGGGGGAGGTGTTGGCGGGCGGAGAGCAATTGCGTCCCAGGCGGGTATCGCAGGCGAAGTGGCCAATGAACCCCTACCCACTGCCGCCTGGTTCCCCCGTCCCTCCTTCCCCTCTCCCTCCCTCCCCCCCTTTTTTTTTTAACCTGCCGGCCTAGTCAGTCCAGATATACACACACACACACACACACACACACACACACTCACTCTACCCCCCCCCCCACACCCACCGTGCGATCTTGCCAAGCCAGGCGGACTCGACTTGAGGCCTGTGCTCAGGCCTGACGTTTGAGCCAGTGGCTCGGGGGGTGGGGGAGAGGGGTGTCGGACACGGTGGGGGGGAGGTGGGGTTGTGGGTGGTGTGTGTGTGTGTGTGTGTGGGGGGGGGCAGCGTGACCTCCCCGCACCTACAACACACGGCGTGTACCCACCCGACCGGCGCACAGCCGAACCTTTAACAACTGCTCTCTCTCTTCCCCACCACCCCCCCCCCCCCCCCCGGCGAGTGATTTATAAATTATGTGACCAAATATTGATGAGTGTATGTTGCTGCCTGTGCTCTCGCCCGCCAAGGGAATACAGGGGCCCTTTTCCGCTCTGAACCAGATGCTTGGCAGACATCAGAGTCGTAGAGGTTGTGGACTATTATAATTTTGTTGCTTACGGGCAGAAGGAGCAGGGACAAGAGAGAGAGGGAGGGAGAGGGAGGAGGGGGGTGGGGGTTGCGTGAAGGGCGGAGGGGGCTATGCTGTTTCCGGCTCTGCCCGCCTCTCTCTCTCTCTCTCTCTCTCTCTCTCGTTCTCTCTGCTTCAGAAACTAGCTGTTTTAATTATGTAATTATCGGAAAATGAGAATCTTCGATTTGTGCTCCTTTGTACAGCGGTTTATTTTTGGGGGGGGTGGGTTATTGTGTTCCCTTTAAACCCTACCCCCCTCCCTCCCTCTCTCCCCCCCCCCCCCCCCCACCCCCCCCACCCCCCAAAAACCCCCAGCCCCCTCTCCCCTTGTATTATATATATGTATCTTTTGAATCAAATCTATGCAAAGATTATTTTGTATGGAAAGTAAGAAAGTGTCCACATGTGTGACAGGGGAAATTAAAAAAAAAAGATATTGAACAAAAAAAAAATAAACCTCCATGTTTTAGGCTGTTTTGTTCCGGTCCCTCGCCAGCAACACACGTTTTCAACATCGCCAGAGTGGGTCAGAGAGGTAACGTAGAATGTGGTCCGGAAACACTGCTGCAGCTGCTGCACACAATGGAGGAGAAACGTCCGGTTTAACTTAGTCCAGGTTTATTTCCAGGTTAGACACAGACTAAAGCTCCCTCCGCACCGTCCCCATCAAACACTCCCAGGACAGGTACAGCACGGGGTTAGATACAGAGTAATTCTCCCTCTACACCGTCCCCATCAAACACTCCCAGGACAGGTACAGCACGGGGTTAGATACAGAGTAAATCTCCCTCTACACTGTCCCCATCAAACACTCCCAGGACAGGTACAGCACGGGGTTAGATACAGAGTAATTCTCCCTCTACACCGTCCTCATCAAACACTCCCAGGACAGGTACCGCACGAGGTTAGATACAGAGTAAAGCTCCCTGTACACTGTCCACATCAAACACTCCCAGGACAGGTACAGCACGGGGTTAGATACAGAGTAATTCTCCCTCTACACCGTCCTCATCAAACACTCCCAGGACAGGTACAGCACGGGGTTAGATACAGAGTAATTCTCCCTCTACACCGTCCTCATCAAACACTTCCAGGACAGGTACAGCACGGGGTTAGATACAGAATAAAGCTCCCTCTACACTGTCCTCATCAAACAGTCCCAGGACAGGTACAGCACGGGGTTAGATACAGAGTAAATCTCCCTCTACACTGTCCTCATCAAACACTCCCAGGACAGGTACAGCACCGGGCTAGATACAGAGTAAAGCTCCCTCCACCTCTTACAGCAGCAGAGTTGGGAAATGCTGCCCATGGATTCCATGTGCCCCCATGCAGTTGAGCGGTGAAAAAGTGAGTGAAGAGAACCGAAGTATCGGCTGTGAACTGAAGAGAGAGACCCGGGCACCTCTGGATCGTTAATGGCTGGATGTGGGTGGGGGGTGGGTTCGTTTTTTCAGGTGGGATGATAATGTTTAAGAGCTATGGGCGGAGGGCTAACTCGAAGTCCGACTTGTGAGGGATTCTTAAAGGAAGCGACTGGAGGTACGTGGAGTGGGGTTAAAAGCCCCCTCCCCACTCTCCAAAGGGCTGAATGAACCTGCGGTTTGGAATTGCCTCCTCGTCTGGCTGGTTGGGAGGGGGGTGGGGGGGGGGTGGAGGGTGGTGAAGTTTGGGTGGGGTATCGCTGCCCTTTCAAACGTTAAGTCTCAGCTTTTCTACAGTCTCAGTCCGGATGTTAAATCTGCCACTTTCGTTGCTTGAACCCCTGAAAACCAGGGAGAACGGAGCACAAACCCACACAGCTCCACATCCTTTTGAGCAGCAAGAAACTGGTCTACTAAAATCCCTTTGCATGTGTGTAATGGAGGTCTTCCTTTCATGGGATGAGTGACTCGGAGGGGAACTTCCAGGTGTTGGTGTTCCCCATGTGTCTGCTGCCCTTGTCCTTCTAGATGGTAGAGGTCGTGGGTTTGGGCGGCGCTGTCGAAGGAGCCTTGGTGAATTGCTGCAGTGCATCTTGTAGATGGTACACACACTGCTGCTACTGTGCGTCGGTGGTGGAGTGAATGTTTGTGGATGGGGTGCCGATCAAGTGGGGCTGCTTTGTCCTGGATGGTGTGGAGCTTCCTGACTGTTGTGGGAGCTGCACTCATCCAGGCAAGTGGGGAGTGTTCCATCACACTCCTGACTGCTGCCTTGTAGATGGTGGACAGGCTTTGGGGAGTCAGGAGGTGAGTTACTCTCCACAGGATTCCCAGCCTCTGACCTGCTCTTGTAGCCACAGTATTTATATGGCTGGTCCAGTTCAGTTTCTGGTCAATGGTAACCCCCAGGATGTTGATAGTGGGAGATTCAGTGATGGTAATGCTATTGAATGTCAAGGGGCGATGGTTAGATTCTCTCTTGTTGGAGATGGTCATTGCCTGACACTTGTGTGGTGTGAATGTTACTCACCACTTGTCAGCCCAGGCCTTGCTGCATTTGGACATGGGCTGCTTCAGTATCTGAGGAGTCACGAATAGTGCTGAACATGATACAATCATCAGCGAACATCCCCACTTCTGACCTTATGAGGGAAGGTCATTGATGAAGCAGCTGAAGATGGTTGGGCCAAGGACATGTGCTTTTGGCATATCTGAAATAAACCTGTTTGCTCATTGCTTGTTGTGTATTTAAGCTGTGTGTAAGTGTGGGCTGGGTGGTCAGCATCGCTCCAACTCCTGAATAAAAGGGACTGTGGCAGATACGAGGTTGGATGAGGTGGTTGGGTGGGGGTGCTGTTTCTTTTCCTCCAATAGATGCAGGAAGATTGGTCGTGGAGTTCCCCAGGAGTCGATGTCTGGGGCGGGGGGGGGGGGGGGTCCTGTGCTGTTCCTGATCCATGTTTACGACCTCGACCATGGTGTGCAGGGGACCATTTCGAAAGCTGCAGATGACACGGAGGTGGGCAGTGGCGTCAGCTGTCAGGAGGAGGGTGTTGGGTTTGGAAAGGACGTGGAGCAGTGGAATGGGCAGACAAGTAGAACCCCAGAAAAGTGGCAGGTGAATTTTAACAAATTCAATTTGGTGGGGAGAAAGCAGAGAATAAAAAGTAATGGGTGTACTACTACAGGTTGGAGAGTGGTGGTGTACAAGAACAGAGGGACCTGCATGTAAGTGTTCATAAATCATTGCAGGTGGCAGGGGACGGGTTGAGAGTAGTATCCTTGGCTTTATTAATAGGGGCACAGAACATAAGAGCAAGGAGGTTATGTTGCACTTGCATAAGACACCAGTTCAGCCTCAGCTGGAGTGTTGTGTCCCGTTCTGGGCTCTGCACTTTAGAAAGGATGTAAAGGAGTTGGGGAGAGAGAGAGAGAGAGAGAGTGCGGGAAAGATTCATGGGAATGGTTCCAGGGATAGATTGGAGAAGAGAAGGTCGAGAGGAGATTTGATCGAGGTGTTCAAAATCACGAGGGGGTCTGGGACAGAGTGGATCGGGAGAAACTGTTCCCATTGGGGGAAGGATGGAGAAGCAGAGGGACACGGGTTGAAGGCGATGGGTAAAAGGAGCGACGGAGACACGAGGAGAAACTGTCACGCAGCGAGGGGTTAGGATCTGGAACGTGCTGCCTGAGAGTGTGGGGGAGGGAGGGTCAATCGAGGGGTTAGGATCTGTAACGCGCTGTCAGAGTGTTAGGGAGGGAGGGTCAATCGAGGGGTTAGGGTCTGGAACGCGCTGTCTGAGAGTGTGGCGGAGGGAGTTAGATTATCTGAAGGATGTGCAGGGTAGGGGGAGGGGAGGTGGGGTGGGGGCAGAGACTTGACAGGACAGAAGTAATGGGCTGAATAGCCACCTCCTGTCCTGTAGCTCGTTGTAAAAGCTGACTTCCAAGTGTTGTTGAACCTGTGCACCCGCAGGTGACTAAGGCAGCCAAGAGCACTCGGGGTGGGGGGCAGGGAGAGAAATCGCTGGAGGCAGCGGCCACTCAGCTACCGTGGGGGCCGGGTGGGGGAGAGAGTGATATGGGGGGGGGGGGGGGGGGTGACAGGAGAGGGGGGAGACGGGTGGGCAAGGAGGTTAGGGCAATTGGCTGAGGCTGAACGGAGAGGGGCAGCAGCAGGAGGTCAAGCCCAGGGTGGCAATTGGAGGGGAGACATGAGCCCATTCTGGAGGGCGAGTTGGGCTTGTCGGAGGGGATGGGGTGGGAGGAGAGCAGTAACAACGATTGGTCAGGCTTCGCGATGTCTTGCCCGGGGGCCAATACGACCATCCTGGATCTGGGTTATAGGGAGGGGGGGTGTGAAGCCGAGACGTGTTTGCTCTGTGTGTGTGTGTGTGTGTGTGTGTGTGTGTGTGTGTGTGTGTGAGTGAGTGAGTGAGCGATAGAGACGCGCTCAGTTGGGCTGCCGCCAATTCTGAAAGTCACGGTCTGGTGTTACGCAGCCTTGTTTTGAGGAGCTGACAAGAGGGGAAGAATGGGCCAACTGAAGAGGAAAAGGGTTGAGAGCGGCTGGGGTTGGGGGCTGGGTGGGCACCAGGGAGAATTCTCAACCACTGGTTCAAAATCTCTACAGGGACCTCACTGAGCAGCTCCAGCCCAACAACTCCGACCCACACCCTCTCTCTCGCGGGCTGCCTCCCATCCCGGCCCTTCCGGCATCCCCCACCCCCCGCCCAGCCTTCGTCAGCCTGGCCGCTATAACCCCGGAACTCCACCTCGACTGTCCCCCCAGCCCCCGCGTGAACCTCCTCACCAGTCTCTCCGCCAGACCGACATCTTGCCAGGGAGCTTGAGGTCCTCGTGAGACCTGGTCTTCATTCATACTTGCTCATCGAGAGGGTCCCCTGAACGCTTCCGTAGATTGTTTTGGTGAAGTAGGTGTGAAAGGGTCAATCGTGGACGGGAGTTCCACACTTCGATCACCCCTCTGTGTATCAAAGAGTCTCGCTCCTGAAATTCTGGCTCTAAATTCGGACGCTGCTCCCTAGTCCTAGACTCCCCCAAGAAGCCATTTCTCTCTCTCTCTCTCTCTCCCCCCTACCTTAATATCTTAAACGTGGATCCAATCACACACGGCCTTAAATTCCAGGGAACACACACCCCTGGTTTGTGTTTAATCTCCTCGTAATTGAACACTGGATGTGCAGGTATCGTTCTGGTAAACCAGCGCTGCACTCCCTCCACGCTCAGTACATCCTCCCTGAGGGCTGCCGTCTGGAACTGCTCCCGGTAACTCCGGGGGGGGGGGGGGGGGGGGGGGGTGGTCCACCCGGGGCTTTGCAGAGCGGAAGCGAGGCTTCTCTTCCCCCCGAGCCCGCCTCGTGTTCCCATCCTTGCGACAGGCGAGTGAAGCGTTGGCCGTTCTGATTGTTATCGGTACCCGCTCGTGTCATTTTCATCATCCGTTGGCCTGGGTTCCCCACGGCCACCCCCCACTCCCAATCTCTCTGGGCCTCCGCTCCTCTGACCTTCACACCATTTCCCGAGCCCCCTGCTCGGTCCTTTTATCGGGTCCGATGCGGAAGACTTCACCCTCGCCCAGGGTGAAATCCGTTTGCCACCCTTTATCTTACCCGTTTCTCCCAGCAATATTGTTCTTCCGTCCCCACCGCTTAGGATGCAGCCTATTTCTGCGTCGACGGCAAACGTGGATTGGATTCTGTCCCCAACATCCAAGTAGTCTGTGAGCACGGTGAATCATTCAGACCCCCGACGCACACCCTTGCGGGACACCCCCAGTCACATTCTGCCGATCGGAGTATCTGTCCATTGTCCCTACTCGGCGTCTCCGGTCTCTCCGCCAGCCTTCGGACTAGCCCAATAATTTCCCTTCAATTCCTCGGGTTTCGACTTGAGCGAACAAGCCTGTCATGTGGCACTTCAACAAATGCCTTCTGGAAGTCCACCGAACCCGCAGACCTATGGTTGCTGAGATACTCGGGTCGTGCTCCCAACAATGTCTGGGTGGTGGACAGCAGTAAGCAGGAGGCAAGCTCTTGAATTTAGAACTTTTTATTTACAATGTGTTTCATTCCTATTGGAGGACAAGGAGCTAAGGCCATACCCTGTTCCCATCCAGAATCCACTCCAAACGCGTGCCAGTGACCATTGATCTCCCGGTACGACTTGAGCTGTAAACATGGTTGTAATGTAGAGCAGGTAGGTCCCTGTTCCAGCCTTGACCCACAAACAGCAAAGCAAGGAGATGGTTTATTCAGGGCTGTAGCTGCAGGGGTAAGTGCTGGACTCCAGGGACAACTCCCCCGCCCATCTTCCAGTAGTGACCAGGAAATCTGAGAGGGCAGACAGGTAGACTACAGCGCTCCCTCGGTACTGACCCTCCGACAGTGCGGCTCTCCCTCAGTACTGACCCTCCGACAGTGCGGCTCTCCCTCAGTACTGACCCTCCGACAGTGCGGCTCTCCCTCAGTACTGACCCTCCGACAGTGCGGCTCTCCCTCAGTACTGACCCTTTGACAGTGCAGCACTCCCTCAGTACTGACCCTCCGACAGTGCGGCTCTTCCTCAGCACTGACCCTCCCACAGTGCGGCTCTTCCTCATTACTGACCCTCCCACAGTGCGGCTCTTCCTCATTACTGACCCTCTGACAGTGCGGCGCTCCCTCAGTACTGACCCTCCGACAGTGCGGCTCTCCCTCATTACTGACCCTCCCACAGTGCGGCTCTTCCTCATTACTGACCGTCTGACAGTCCCCCTCTCCCTCAGTACTGACCCTCCGACAGTGCGGCTCTCCCTCAGCACTGACCCTCCGACAGTGCGGCTCTCCCTCAGCACTGACCCTCTGACAGTGCGGCTCTCCCTCAGCACTGACCCTCCGACAGTGCGGCTCTCCCTCATTACTGACCCTCCAATGAAGCGGTGCTCCCTCAGCACTGACCCTCCAATGGAGCGGCTCTCCCTCAGCACTGACCCTCCAATGGAGTGGCGCTCCCTCAGCACTGACCCTCCGACAGTGCGGCGCTCCCTCAGCACTGACCCTCCAATGGAGCGGCGCTCCCTCAGCACTGACCCTCTGATTGAGCGGCGCTCCCTCAGCACTGACCCTCTGATTGAGCGGCGCTCCCTCAGCACTGACCCTCTGATTGAGCGGCGCTCCCTCAGCACTGACCCTCTGATTGAGCGGCGCTCCCTCAGCACTGACCCTCCAATGGAGCGGTGCTCCCTCAGCACTGACCCTCTGATTGAGCGGCGCTCCCTCAGCACTGACCCTCTGATTGAGCGGCGCTCCCTCAGCACTGACCCTCCGACAGTGCGGCTCTCCCTCAGCACTGACCCTCCGACAGTGCGGCTCTCCCTCAGCACTGACCCTCCGACAGTGCGGCTCTCCCTCAGCACTGACCCTCCGACAGTGCGGCTCTCCCTCAGCACTGACCCTCCGACAGTGCGGCGCTCCCTCAGCACTGACCCTCCGACAGTGCGGCTCTCCCTCAGCACTGACCCTCCGACAGTGCGGCGCTCCCTCAGCACTGACCCTCCGACAGTGCGGCTCTCCCTCAGCACTGACCCTCCGACAGTGCGGCGCTCCCTCAGCACTGACCCTCTGATTGAGCGGCTCTCCTGCGGAGCTGACACCGTTTGAAGAGTGGGGCCTGGGGACAACGATCCCTCTGCTTGACGTCCCAGTAACTAATTGGCACTGAGGTGAAGAGCGGTCCCTCGAATTCCGGTGTCTCCGCTGGAGCAATAACTATTTGGGTCGAGCCAATGTGAAACCCAGGCCTCTGGTGACCTGGTGAAGGATGCGAGACAGTCAGGGCCTCGATTCGAGCAGGCCCAGACCTGACCACGTCATGCTAAAGGTCAGGCACGTCAGAGAGGATCATGGGCGAACCCAGCTGTAGCTCCTGCTGCAGTGACTCCATATCAGCCGGGTTCATCCGATGGACTTCCAGCCAATCGGCGAGCAGCGAGGCCGAGAGAGGGGCGGAGTCACCCTGGCTAGAAGGAAGAAGGGAGAAAAGAGACTCAGCGTTGTTTGTCAAGATCCAGCACGGGGCTAGATACAGAGTAAATCTCCCTCTACACTGTCCCCATCAAACACTCCCAGGACAGGTACAGCACGGGGTTAGATACAGAGTAAAGCTCACTCTACACTGTCCCCATCAAACACTCCCAGGACAGGTACAGCACGGGGTTAGATACAGAGTAAATCTCCCTCTACACTGTCCCCATCAAACACTCCCAGGACAGGTACAGCACGGGGTTAGATACAGAGTAAAGCTCACTCTACACTGTCCCCATCAAACACTCCCAGGACAGGTACAGCACGGGGTTAGATATAGAGTAAATCTCCCTCTACACCGTCCCCATCAAACACTCCCAGGACAGGTACAGCACGGGGTTAGATACAGAGTAAATCTCCCTCTACACCGTCCCCATCAAACACTGCCAGGACAGGTGCAGCACGGGGTTAGATACAGAGTAAAGCTCCCTCTACAATTTCCCCATCAAACACTCCCAGGACAGGTACAGCACGGGGTTAGATACAGAGTAAAGCTCCCTCTACACTGTCCCCATCAAACACGCTCCCTCTGCACTGACCCTCCGACAGTGCGGCGCTCCCTCTGTCTGGCACCAGCAGGGGGGGTTGTCAGCCAGGCGGAGGGGGCACGAGTCTCCGGCGTGTGCTTCCTGACCATGAGCAGGCGCGACCCTGGGCAAGGGAGGTGGGGGGGCGTCCTACCTGTCGTGACTGTCTCCCACCATGTCGAAGGACTGATTGAGGAACTCCTCCAGGTCGAAGCCCACTCCGTATCCTGCGCCGCTCCCCTTGGGCGTCACCGAGAACAACGGCGGCAATATATCCTTCACCTGCACGGGCGAGACAAGCACACCGCCGGCTGAGTACAGGGTCCTGCGTTCCCGGCTCGGAACTCACGTGAAATCGCTCGCACAGCTGTCGGGCCTGTGTCCGGATCTCGGGGCACACGCCGGCACTGTTGGCAGTCGCCGGGCGCCCGGCGGAACTCTTTTGGTTCCGGACCAACGAAATGAGCGAAGCCAAGGCCGAATTAAAGAGCAGCCCCTTAAAGGGAAACTGCAGACGCAAAAGACAAAATTGAAAGGGTGCGAACGGACATTAAACTAAAGTGTGATTATCGGCGGGGGGGGAGGGGGGGTCGATAAAACTCGCCGGGCACCGTGGTGCCCACCAGGAGCTCCTCCTCCCCCTCCCGGCATCCCACTGGGGACCTACGCCGCCGGATGGGAACAGGGCTGGAGCGTGTCCGGGCGGCGGTCGTGGGCAAGGGAGTGAAGGGTGAAGGGTGAAAGGGCGGGGCGGGTGGGGGGGCGCTGTGTTATTTTATTTGGAGGCCGGAGGGAATAGGGAAACCGGAAAGACGCTGCGAGGGAACGAAGACACAGGGGCAGTCTCGGCTGGCAGGGCAGTCACCATACACCGCTGGGGTATGTTTGGAGGGACTGGTGTTCAAGAGGGATCAGTAGGAAAGGCTGGCTGTCGTTACGGGGTAATGGATGGAGGGAGGGAGGGAGGAGGTGGTGCTGAACGGTGGAAGCAGGAAAGAGGCAGCAGGAGTGGACTGTTCGGCCCATCCAGCCTGCTTCCCCCACTCGGTACGATCCTGGCCGGGCACCTCCCTCAGCTCCTCCCTCCCGGCCCGCTGCCCGTATCCCTCGATTCCCTGACAGACTGGAGATGTCCCGATCCCGGTCTGGAATAGACTCGACGAGGGAGCATCCACAACCCTCGGGGGCGGGGGGGGTTAGAGAATCCCGAAGATTCCCCTCCCTCCGAGTGAAGAGATTTCTCCTCGTCTCAGTCCAAAATGGCCGAGCCCTTACCCTGAGACCGTGCCCCCTCCCCCCCTCCACGTTCTCCAATCCCCAGCCTGGGGGGGGGGGGGTGGTGGGGGTGAAACAACCTCTCAGTGTCCGTCCTGTCAAACCCCTTCAGAATCGGGGCAGGTTTCAATGAGATCACCTCTCATTCTTCCAAACTCCCAGAGAATACAGACCCAATTTACTCACAGGACACCCCCCTCGTCCCAGGGACCAATCGGGTGAACCTTCGCGGTCCCGCCTCCCAACGCAAGGATATCCCCCCTTAAACACGGGGACCAAAACTGCGCGCAGTGTTCCAGGTATGATCTCACCACAACCCTGTACAATTGGAGCAAGACTTCCTTATCCCTGTACTCCAGTCCCCTTGCCATAAAGGCCAACACGCCATTCCCCTTCCGAAGTGTTTCCAAGTCTACCCTTGACCTTTTTGGTCAAGTTGACTCAGTCTGCACTGCACAGTTACACAAGTCAGAAAGACAGCCACTGTCAGAGAGCTTCTGTCTCCTCGTATGTGAATCACGAAAAAGTTGGTGTGCAGATGCAGCAAGTGACTGGGGAAGGCAAGCAGAACGTTGGTCTTTATTGCGAGGGGGATGGAGTATAAAAGTGGGGAAGTCTCGCTCCGACTGTACAGGGCATTGGGGAGGCCACACCTGGAGCACTGGGGACAGTTCTGGCCTCCTTACTTGAGGAGGGATTTACCCCCACTGGAGGCCGTTCAGAGCAGGTTCACCTGGCTGATTCCTGGGACGAAGGGGGTTTGTCTTGTGAGGAGAGGTTGAGCAGGTTGGGCCCTGTTACCCATTGGAGTTTAGAAGAATGAGAGGCGATCTTATCGAGACAGATAAGATTCCGATCGGGGGGTGGGGTGGGGGGCTCGACAGGGGGGGATGCTGGGAGGATGTTTCCCACTCGTGGGGGGGCGGAATCTAGAACAAGGGGAGGGGGGGGCACAGTTTCAGAATGAGGGTCTCCTGTTGGAGACGGAGATGAGGAGGAATTTCTTCTCTGAGGGGGGTCCATCTGCGGGATTCTCTCCCCCCCTCAGAGAGCAGTGAAGGCTGGGGCGTTGGATATACTCAAGGCCGAGTGAGACAGGTTTCTGATTGGCGAGGGGATCGAGGGCTATGGGGTGGGAGGGACAGGAAAGCGGAGGTAAAGACACAGTCAGATCGGCCGCGATCTTGTGGGGGTGGGGGGGGAGCAGGCTCGAGGGGCCGAATGGCCTCCTCCTGCTCTTAATTCTCGTGTTCTTAACCTCCCCTAGGAAGTGCCGAGGTTTGGGACCCGCCAGCCAAGGTCTCCCTGAGCTGCTCGAAAGAACCGAGCCGGTGGCTGACTCACAGGCGGGCACGCGGCCACCAACAGCAGTGACCTAGGGTGGGCCTGAGAGCAGGTGCAAGGTTAAACACTGCTGCGGCCAACGGAGCAGCTCGAGGTGTTCGGACTGGCTGCCTGAGGCAGGGGAGGTGGTGGGAAGCTGGGTGGGGGGGGGCGGGCGAGGCCGGGGACGGATTTAAAATCTGATGCAAGCGCAGGGCTGACTTGAGCGAAGCCAAGGGGCCTTCGTGTTCTGAGAGTTTAGAGAGAGCAGGGGGGGCTTGTTCCGCTGGTCTGACGTTAGCCGAAAGGAAACCGGGACTCAACCCTCCCTATCTCTGTAACGTCCTCCAGCCCCTACATCCCTCCCTATCTCTGTAACCTCCTCCAGCCCCTACACCCCTCCCTATCTCTCCAACCTCCTCCAGCCCCTACACCCCTCCCTATCTCTGTAACCTCCTCCAGCCCCTACACCCCTCCCTATCTCTGTAACCTCCTCCAGCCCC
Organism: Carcharodon carcharias; assembly: GCF_017639515.1. Lineage (NCBI taxonomy): Eukaryota > Metazoa > Chordata > Chondrichthyes > Lamniformes > Lamnidae > Carcharodon > Carcharodon carcharias. The sequence goes on along the minus strand of NW_024470786.1, from coordinate 916,337 downwards.
TACACCCCTCCCTATCTCTGTAACCTCCTCCAGCCCCTACACCCCTCCCTATCTCTGTAACCTCCTCCAGCCCCTACACCCCTCCCTATCTCTGTGACCTCCTCCAGCCCCTACCCCCCTCCCTATCTCTGTAACCTCCTCCAGCCCCTACACCCCTCCCTATCTCTGTAACCTCCTCCAGCCTCTACACCCCTCCCTATCTCTGTAACCTCCTCCAGCCCCTACACCCCTCCCTATCTCTGTAACCTCCTCTAGCCTCTACACCCCTCCCTATCTCTGTAACCTCCTCCAGACCCCTACACCCCTCCCTATCTCTGTAACCTCCTCCAGCCCCTACACCCCTCCCTATCTCTGTAACCTCCTCCAGCCCCTACACCCCTCCCTATCTCTGTAACCTGCTCCAGCCCCTACACCCCTCCCTATCTGTGTAACCTCCTCCAGCTCCTGCACCTCTCCCTATCTCTGTAACCTCCTCCAGCCCCTCCAACCCTCCCTATCTCTGTAACCTCCTCCAGCCTCTACACCCCACCCAATCGCTGTAACCACCTCCATCCCCTACACCCCTCCCTATCTCTGTAACCTCCTCCAGCCCCTACAACCCTCCCTATCTCTATAACCTCCTCCAGCCCCTACACCCCTCCCTATCTCTGTAACCTCCTCCAGCCCCTACACCCCTCCCTATCTCTGTAACCTCCTCCAGCCCCTACACCCCTCCCTATCTCTGTAACCTCCTCCAGCCCCTACAACCCTCCCTATCTCTGTAACCTCCTCCAGCCCCTACAACCCTCCCTATCTCTATAACCTCCTCCAGCCCCCTACACCCCTCCCTATCTCTGTAACCTCCTCCAGCCCCTACACCCCTCCCTATCTCTGTAACCTCCTCCAGCCCCTACACCCTCCCTATCTCTGTAACCTCCTCCAGCCCCTACACCCCTCCCTATCTCTGTCACCTTACCTGTGACTTTGAGAGCTGGTGGGTCACTGTGTTGACATCCAGCGAGTCGCTGCTCGAGGCCTCAGAGGCGAGTGGCGGATGAGGGCCTGGGCCCTGGGTCTTCGGACCCTCCTCTTGCTCCTGGGGGAAGGCAGGTGGTTGCGAAGCTCCGTCTCGGGAGGCCAGCGCCCCGAAGCCGGCGCTGTTGTGGTGAGGCAGGGGGGCCCGGGGGAAGGGATGGTCAGACCTGGGGGCGGGGGGATGCGGCCCGCTGCTCCACGGCCCCTCACAGAGGCCCGGCGGCAGGAGGAGGGGAGGGCGGCCCGGCTCGGCCCAGGGCTCGCCCGGGCCCGGACCGAAGGGCTGAGGGGGCCGGGGGAGAGCAGGGCCTGGGCCTTCGCCCCGGGCCTCGGCCGTCTCTCGGAGCGGCGCCAGGCCGGAGGCCGGCATCTGGAAGGGGCTGGCCGGGAAGCAGGCGGCGGGGGGCAGGTCGGCTTTGGGGGCAGCGGAGGGGGCCTCGCCGTGCGCCACACCGGGGCCGAGGCCTATGCCCAGCCTGAGGCCTGAGGCAGGCCCGAAGCCCAGGGCGGGCCCTGGGCCTACGCTGGGCCCCAGGCCTGAGGCAGCAGCGAAGCGCAAGGCCGGACCAAGGCGTACACTAGGCTCGATGCCGGAGGCAGGCCCGAAGCCGACTGCCGCCCCGAGGCCTGCAGCAGGCCCAAAGCCCGCACCGGGCCCCAGGCCTGAGCCGGTTCCGAGGCTTAAAGCGGGCCTGGGCCCCGCCGTCGTCTCTTGCAGGCCCCCGGGGCCGGCCCAGGCCGGCAGGCCCTCGACGCCTCCGTTGAGAAGTGGGATGCCCCCCTCCCCAGCCTCGGGCCTCCCCCGCCCCTCCGTCATCTTCATCCAGCGCTCCAGGAGGCTCTTGTCGCCCTGGCTCAGCACTACCCCTCCCAGGACGTCGCCTTCCTTCAGCTCCTTGCGCTCCCTCTCCCGCTGCTTCCGCTCCCGCTCCTTGGCTCTCTCCTGCCGCCTCCGCCGCTTCTCTTCGCGCTCCCGCTGCCTCTCCTGGGCCGTGACAGGGCGCCGAGGGTCCAGGTGCTCCTGGCTGCAGTTGGCCGTTTCTGTGGGCGACAAGTGCAGAGACCATCCAGTAATCATGGGAGACTTGAACCACCCCAGTACGCACCGGGGCGAATTCAGCTATCAAAGGCACCAAGGGCACAGACTTCTTCAAACGCAACCAGGGGGACTTTTATTCGCCAGGACCTCAGAAACCCAGCAAAAGAGGGGGCAGTTCTGGACTTGGTGTTGGGGAATAAAGCTGGCCAGGCAGAAGGTGCATCAGCCGGGGGAGCGTTTTGATAGTAGTGATCATAATTCAGTTAGATTGCAAGGGGTCATGGCAAAGGGCAAAGGCGGGCCATGAGTAAACATTGTAAATTGGGGAAAGGTTAATTTTACTCGGCCAAGAACGCGACTTGGCAAAAGAGGAAACTGGGAATCGCTGCTCGAAGGTGAATGAGCGTCAGAGCAGCGGGAGGCAGGAGGTTAAAAAAAAGGGAAGATTATGTCAGATATTGAGAGCTTAACACTGTAGAAGGCTGAGAGGAGAATAGGAAGTGTAGAGCTGCAGTTAAAAAGCAAGTCAGGAAAGGAAAGAACACTTTAAAAAAAAAATTGGAAATCAAAATCAAGGGAAACCTGAAGATGTTATGTAAAGACACACAATGCAAGGGGGTAACTAGGAAAAGCGTAGGAGCCGTTACAGGTCAAAAAAGATAGCTGATGCGTGGAGGTGGAATGCTTCTGCACAGTTCTGGATGAATACATTGCGTCTGTCTTCACACAGAGAGGGGAGCGATGCTGACATTGTCGTTAGGAGGGGGTAACGTGAAGTTTTGGATGGGTTACACAGAATGGGAGAGGAAATTCTGGCATCTTTGAGAGGGGGATAAGCAGCCCCCCCCCCCCCCCCCCCCCCCCCCCCCAGGGTCTGGTGAAATAGATCCCGGAAAGTGGAGAGGGGTAAGTGACTGGAGCAGCGGAGGCTCCAGCGACGGTTCTCCAGCCAGCCTCAGGAGTGCAGGCGCGGTGCCAGAGGGGCTGGGCGACGGCCAGTGCTGTGTGCGCTGCTTAAGGCGGCTCCTTGTTCCGGGGAAGGCTTCCGATCTGCTGTCTCGGGAGCAAGTCTGGGGATGTGCTGCTGGAATTCAGGGAGTGCCCGAGACACAGGCAAGGCTGTGACAGAGCGCATGCAAGGAGGGCCAGGCGAGAGTAAGGAACAGTGTGGAGGTAGGGGGCGGGAGGCAGGGGGTGGGGGTGGGGGTGTTGGTGGTGGTGGGGGGGTGGTGGTGGTGGGGGGAGAATGACACCGAGCATCAGCACTGAGCTCCCTTCCTCTTACTGGAGGTCGTGGGCGTTCCAACTGAGCGAATCAGGCAGAAAGCCTTGCTAAAACTACACAAGGCGCTAGTTGGACCACACCTAGAATACGGTGAACAGTTTCAGTCCCCTGATCTAAGGCACTGACATTGGAGGCAGTCCAGAGAAGGTTCACCCGGTCGATCCCGGGTTATGGAGGGATTTTCTCATGAGGAGAGGTTGAGTAGGTTGGGCCTGTACTCGGAGTTTAGAGGAATGAGAGGCGACCTTATTGAAACGTAGAAGATTCTGAGAGGGGCTGATAGGGTAGATGCTGAGAGGGTGTTTCCCCTTGTGGGAGAGTCTAGGACCAGAGGGCATAATCTCAGAGTAAGGCGTTCGCCCGTTTAAGACAGAGACGAGGAGGAATTTCTTCTCTCACAGGGTAGTCAATCGGTGGAACTCTTTACCGCAGAGGGCTGTAGAGGCTGGGTTGTTAAGTATATTCAAGGCTGAGATAGACGGGTTTTTAATCAGTCAGGGAATCAAGGGTTACGGGGAAAAGGCAGGAAAGTGGAGCTGAGATTATTGGATCAGCCGTGATCTCATTGAATGGCGGAGGGGAAGTGCCCGTGGTCAACGGTGTTTGTGGATGACACTGAGCTACGTGGTGGGGATGATGAGGACATAACCAAGTATCTGGGGAACTGGAGAGAGAGAGGTGGGGAGAGAGAGAGAGAAGGGGGGGGAGAGAGAGAGAGAGGGGGGGGAGAGAGAGAGGGGGGGAGAGAGAGAGGGGGGGGAGAGAGAGAGGGGGGGAGAGAGAGAGGGGGGGAGAGAGAGAGAGGGGGGGAGAGAGAGAGAGGGGGGGAGAGAGAGAGGGGGGGAGAGAGAGAGAGGGGGGGAGAGAGAGAGGGGGGAGAGAGAGAGAGGGGGTGAGAGAGAGAGGGGGGAGAGAGAGAGGGGGGGAGAGAGAGAGGGGGGGAGAGAGAGAGAGGGGGGAGAGAGAGAGAGGGGGGGAGAGAGAGAGGGGGGGAGAGAGAGGGGGGGAGAGAGAGAGAGGGGGGAGAGAGAGAGAGGGGGGGAGAGAGAGAGAGGGGGGAGAGAGAGAGAGGGGGGAGAGAGAGAGAAGGAGAGAGAGAGAGAGAGAGGTGGGAGAGAGAGAGAGAGAGGTGGGAGAGAGAGAGGGGGGAGAGAGAGAGGTGGGAGAGAGGGGGGAGAGAGAGAGAGGGGGGAGAGAGACAGAGGTGGGGGGAGAGAGAGAGGTGGGGGGGGGAGAGAGGTGGGGGGGGAGAGAGGTGGGGGGGGAGAGAGGTGGGGGGGGAGAGAGAGGTGGGGTGGGGGGGAGAGAGAGAGATAGACTGGAAGACGAGGGCTATGTAGATCAGCAAAGACCCAACGGATGGACCTTCTGTTTGAGCCTAGGGAAGAGGATCAGAGTGAAGATTCTGGGTGAAGACCTGGAGGGAGTGAGTTGTTTCAGGTGCCTGGGGTCAGTGGATAGCAGAAGATCGAACTACAGAATGGGAATGAATCGTCCTGCGAGGCAGTCGTGAGACCAGCCTTGTTATACCGTGCAGAAAGCAGGACTGTCTACAGCGCGGCATCAAGAGAGGCACAGCGAATGGATGCTGATGTGGAGATGGATATGTGCAGTCACAGGAACACAGCGCTTAGGAGCAGCAGTGGGCCATTTGGCCCCTCAAGCCTGCTCCACCATTCGGTAAGATCGCGGCTGATTTGATTGTGGCCTCAATTCCACTTTCCTGCCTGTCCTCTCCCCCCACATAACCCTCGACTCCCTCGTCGATCAGAAACCCCTCTCGCTCGGCCTTGAGTATATCCAACGCCCCGGCCTCCACTGCTCTCTGAGGGGGGAGAGAATCCCACAGACGGACCCCCCTCTGAGAGAAGAAATTTCTCCTCATCTCCGTCTTCAATGGGAGACCCCTCGTTCTGTAACTGTGCCCCCTCCCCCCTTCATTTTAGGCTTGAGGCAAATTCTAAGAGCCTGCAAAAAGTAGAGGGATAAAGACGAGTATGGGAGGAAACTAGCTAGTAATATAAAAGCAGATAGTAAGGGTTTCCAGAAGTATTTAAATAGGAGCAGAGTAATCAAAGCTGGTGTTCCTCTAGAGAGCGAGAGAGAGAGAGAGAGAGAGAGAGAGAGGGTTTGGGGGCCTGATAATGCAAAACTATGAAATGGCAGAGATGTGGAACAGGGAATTTGCGTTTGGCTTCACTGCCGAAGACTTTGAAAACTTCCCAAAGTATCTGGAGTCAGGAGAAAAATCAGGAGCCAGCACAGGGGGTCAGTGAAAATTGTGGGATCACCAAAGGAAGTAGCCAAGAAGAGACTGAAATGGTTCTCTGTTGCGGAGAGAGAAAAAGACAGAGAGAGAGAGAGACAGGGTACGTGGTGAGGCGAGCAATGTAGATGGGGCGGACAGGAAGAAGAGTAAGGCCAGATGGAAAGATGCGGTGGCGAGAGGCTTAAACGCAGCGGGATAGGAAGAGGAATATGTGACCGATAGGAGGAGTTGGAGGAGGGTGATCAACCAGGTGACCCTGGATAAGATGGGGGGAAAGCCGGAAGAAGAGAGTCAGTGCGGATGGGTTAAGGGAAGATCGTGCCCGACTAACTTGATTCAATCTTTTTTTTTTGAGGAGGTAACAAGGAGGGCTGACGAGGGGAGTGCGGTAGATGTAAGCCACACGGATTTCTAGAAGCTTCCACGTGGCCAGCTGTGTCAATGAAATAAGAGCCCCCGGAATCCGAGGGCGGAATTTTCCATTCCGGGACCAAGTCCCGCGGCGGGATGGGAACGGCCAGTGAGAATTCACGCCATATGGCATGACGCCGTCGGGGGTTTGCCAACGTTTCACACGGCAGGGCGATCTGGGTGGCTGGTGTCCTGCCGTCGTATCCGGGTGCCCTATTTAAAAGAGCGCCCAGACATCAACTAACCTACCCCCTGAACGAGAAGATCCATCTCCTGGATGGTCCTGAAGTTAGAAGATCCACATCCTATGGTGTGGTAGCACAGAACTTGAGTATTGCTAAAAAAAAAATCAGCATGTCAGGGGAAAACGACAATTCATACTGTATGAGAAGAGAATGCTGGTTGGTTAGCAAGTGGACTCTGGTAGAGGCGTTGCCATGGAGAATGAACCAATTGATGCGGTGACTGACATTGGCCCCTCAGGACAATGCCTTGACCAATCAGGGTCAAGCTGCCTGGTTTAAATTTCAAACAATGCTTGGCAGTTAATTGTCAGTCACCATCAATTGGTGCATCCCCCATGGCAACGCCTCCACCAATCAGAGTCCAATTGCCAACCAATCAGCGGTCTCTCTCCTCACGCAGTATAAATTGTTGTTTTCCCCTTACGTCAGCATTCTCGCCAAGTGTCCTGATGAGTGCAAGACGAAAGGCTTCGACACGTCCCTTCCTTTCTCAGCCACATCCACATCTCAGATCCTCCAACCACCCCCCCACTGCTGTACGGGGTGCGGTGGACACGATTCCGGCCGGGCCTTCATCGTCACCCCATTAGTGGGACGCAAAACGGGTTTCACATGCTGGCCTCTGGCGGGAACCGATTTTTCGGCTTCTGTCGTGTCGACCCCCTCTCGCCCGCCACTAATCCTGGCCGGGGTGGGGCGGGTGGGGTTGAGGAGCCGGAATATTCCGCCCCATGGACAAGTGGCAAATCGGATCCAACATCGGATCAGGCGGGAAGCAGAGGTTCATGGTCGACGGAGGTTTCTGGTGACTGGAAGGCTGTTTCGAGAAGGAGTCCGCAGGGCTCGGTCCTGCATCTCTGGCCGCTTGTGATAAGTCTCGACGATTTAAAACGTAAAGGTGGGGGTGGGGGTGGTGGGGTTCGTGGCTGAGAAAAATGCAGATGACACAAAACCTGGCCGGGCGGTTGACAACCAGGAAGAAAGCTGTCGGCTGCTGGGAGGTGTCAACAGACTGGGCAGGCGGGCAGAGAAGCGGCAAATGCAGTTTAATCGGGTGGAGCGTGAGGTTAACGCATCCGGGGAGGATTAACAAGGCAAGCGAGTCCACACTGACTGGTCGGATAGTGAGAGAAGCGGGGGAGGAACAGAGGGACCTTGGAGCGCACCTCCACAGATCCCTGAAGGCAGCAGGACAGCTCAGCGAGGCGGTTAAGGTGGGAAACTGGATTCTTCCCGCTGTTAGACGAGGCTTCGAGTATCTGAGCAGGGAGGTTATGCTCGAACCGCCTAAAGCAGTAGTTAGACCGCAGCTGGAGTACTGCGTCCAGCTCTGGCAGAGTCACCATGGTTTAGTGAAAGGGAAGTCATGTTTGACTGCAAACATCGTGGATAAAGGGGGACCTGTGGATGTGCTGTACTTAGATTTCCGGAAGGCATTTGACAAGGTGCCACATGAAAGTTTATGCAAAATAAGAACTGATGGTGTAGGGGGTAGCATATTAGCATGGGTAGAGGATCGGGTAGCTAACAGGAAACAGAGAGTAGGCATAAATGGGTCATTTTCACGTCGGCAAGATATGACAAGTAGAGTGCCACAGGGATCAGTGCTGGCGCCCTAAATATTTACGATTTATATCACTGACTTGAACAAAGGGATGGATGGATGGGATAGTTGCTAAATTTGCTTACGACACAAAGATAGGTAGGAAAGTAAGTTGTGAAGAGGACATAGGAGCCTGCAAAGAGACATAGATAGGTTAAGTGAGTTGGAAAAAAAATTGGCCGATGGAGCATAATGAGGGAAAATGTGGACTTGTCCACTTTGGCAGGTAGAATAGAAAAGCGGAATATTATTTAAGTGGAGAACTGTGAGGTAGGGAGGGATCTGGGTGTCCTGGTACATGAATCAGGAAAAGTTGGTGTGCAGGTGCAGCAAGTGATCCGGAAGGCAAGTGGAATGCCGGTCTTTATTGGGATGGAGTATAAAGGTGGGGAAGTCTTGCTCCGACTGCACAGGGCGCTGGGGAGACCGCACCTGGAGCACTGGGGACAGTTTTGGTCTCCTTACTTAAGGAGAGATTATAAACGCGTTGGAAGCAGTTCGGAGAAGGTTCACTCGGCTGATTCCTGGGATAGGGGTGTTATCTTACGAAGAAAGGTTGAGCAGGTTGGGCCTTGTCCATTGGGAGTTTAGAAGATTGAGAGCTGATCTTATTGAGACATGTAAGATTCTGAGGGGACTTGACAGGGTGGATGCTGAAAGAATGTTTTATGGGAGAGACTAGAGCTAGGGGACACAGTTTAAAAATAAGGGGTCTCCCATTTCAGGCGCAGATGAGGAGAAATTGTTTTTCTCTCAGAGGGTTGTGAATCTTTGGACTCTCTTCCCCAGAGAGCAGCGAAGGCTGGGTCAATGTATATTTTTAAGGCAGAGGTGAGTGGATTCTTGACTAACAAAGGGGTCAAAGGTTATCGGGGGGTGGTGGGGGGGGCGGAATGTGTAGGCGGAGTGTGGAGTTGAGGCCACAATCAGGTCGGCCGTGGTCTTACTGAATGGTGGAGCAGGCTCGAGGGGCTGAGTGGCCTACTCCTGCTCCTACGTCATACTCTTCCTGTCATGCAGGTATAGAGGTTTACTGGGGATCTCGCCGGGAGTGGGAAATTATAACCAGGAAAGATCAGAGAGGCCGGCGGCCCTATAATTCAGTTTGGAGGGGGAATTCAATCGAGGTGTCTAAAGCCCAGATCGAGTGGGTCGGAAAGGACATGCTCCTCTGAGCGGAGAGGTCGGGGCTAAGTTAATTGGAAGGATCCGGGGTGGGGGGGGGACTTGAGGAGTAAGTTTTTTTTCACCCGGAGAACAGTGGGGATCTGTAACTCGCTGCCCGAAAGGGTTGTAGAGGCAGAAACCCTCATGGTATTTTAACAAAAAAAATAACACCTGGATTATGCTCTTCAGGTGCTGTAACCTACAGGACTGAGGACCGAGAGCTGGAGGCTGGGAGGAGTGCTGGGCGGAACTTTATTGGCTGGCACAGACAGGGTGCCCCAGCTGCTCTCCCACCCTCACGCTCTCCTCCACTGACTGTATCTGTACCCTCTCCTCCACTGACTGCACCCGGACCCTCTCCTCCACTGACTGTATCTGTACCCTCTCCTCCACTGACCGTATCTGTACCCTCTCCTCCACTGACCGTATCTGTACCCTCTCCTCCACTGACCGTATCTGTACCCTCTCCTCCACTGACCGTATCTGTACCCTCTCCTCCACTGACCGTATCTGTACCCTCTCCTCCACTGACTGTATCTGTACCCTCTCCTCTACTGACTGCATCCGGACCCTCTCCTCCACTGACCGTATCTGTACCCTCTCCTCCACTGACTGTATCCGGACCCTGGCCTCCACTGACTATATCTGTACCCTCTCCTCCACTGACTGCACCCGGACCCACTTCTCCACTTACTGTATCCGGACACGCTCCAAATCTGACTGTAACCGGACCCTCTCCTCCACTGACTATCTGTACCCTCTCCTCCACTGACTGCACCCGGACCCTCTCCTCCACTGACTGTATCTGTACCCTCTCCTCCACTGACTGTATCTGTACCCTCTCCTCCACTGACTGCATCCGGACCCTCTCCTCCACTGACTGTAACCGGACCCTCTCCTCCACTGACTGCATATGGACCCTCCCCTCCACCGACTGCATCCGGACCCTCTCCTCCACTGACTGCATATGGACCCTCCCTTCCACCGACTGCATCCGGACCCTCTCCTCCACTGACTGCATATGGACCTTCCCCTCCACCGACTGCATCCGGACCCTCTCCTCCACTGACTGCATATGGACCCTCCCCTCCACCGACTGCATCCGGACCCTCTCCTCCACCGACTGCATCCGGACCCTCTCCTCCACCGACTGCATCCGGACCCTCTCCTCCACCGACTGCATCCGGACCCTCTCCTCCACTGACTGCATATGGACCCTCCCCTCCACCGACTGCATCCGGACCCTCTCCTCCACCGACTGCATCTGGACCCTCTCCTCCACCGACTGCATCTGGACCCTCTCCTCCACCGACTACATCCGGACCCTCTCCTCCACCGACTGCGGCCGGACCCTCTCCTCCACCGACTGCGGCCGGACCCTCTCCTCCACCGACTGCATCCGGACCCTCTCCTCCACTGACTACATGCAGACGCTCTCCTCCACCCACTGCATATGGACGCTCTCCTCCACTGACTGCATCGGGACCCTCTCCTCCACTGACTGCACCTGGACCCTCTCCTCCACTGACTGCGCCCGGACCCTCTCCTCCACTGACTGCGCCCGGACCCTCTCCTCCACTGACTGCATCGGGACCCTCTCCTCCACTGACTGCACCTGGACCCTCTCCTCCACTGACTGCGCCCGGACCCTCTCCTCCACTGACTGCGCCCGGACCCTCTCCTCCACTGACTGCGCCTGGACCCTCTCCTCCACTGACTGCGCCCGGACGCTCTCCTCCACTGACTGCGCCCGGACGCTCTCCTCCACTGACTGCGCCCGGACGCTCTCCTCCACTGACTGCGCCCGGACGCTCTCCTCCACTGACTGCGCCCGGACGCTCTCCTCCACTGACTGCGCCCGGACGCTCTCCTCCACTGACTGCGCCCGGACGCTCTCCTCCACTGACTGCGCCCGGACGCTCTCCTCCACTGACGGTTACGCCCCAAGCTCACCTTTATTCTTCTGCCTCAGCGCCGACTTGAGCAGAGCTGCTTTCAGGGCGGCCTTGGTGTCGGCGGAGATGCCGCCCTCCTTCTTGGCGTCGGCGGGCGGCCGCTGGTCCTCGCCCCCCTCCTCCTCCTCCTCCTCCTCGCCGCCGCCCCGCCCCCCCGGGGGGGCGCCCGCCTCCTCCTCCTCCTCCTCTTCCGCCGCCGCCGCCTCCTCCTCGGGCGAGGGCGAGGTCAGGTCGATCATGTCCTGGGCGCCGCCGCCCCCGCCGGGGGGGTGCTCGCCGCCGATGCCGTTGTTGCCACCGCCGCCGCCGGCGCTGGGCATGTCCACGTCCCGGCAGGGGGCGGCGGGCAGGGCGCGGGAGAGGGCCGGGGCGCGGCTGATCCCCCGCCGGATGCCCTCGCGCCGCCGGTGGAAGTCCTCGATCTCCCAGGCGATGGCGTCCTTCAGCTGCTCGCGGCTGGGCGCCGGCCGGTCGAAGCCGAAGTCGAAGGCCGGCACGCAGGAGGGCTCGTCCTGGGGGTCGTGGTACTTGGCCAGGAAGGGGTGGCGCAGCGCCTGGGGGGCCGAGGGCCGCTCCTGGGGGTCGAAGCGCAGCAGCAGCCCCAGCAGCTCCAGGGCCTGGGGGTCGGTGCCCGGGTAGAGGGAGGAGAGGGGCACCGGCTGCCGGCGGGGGAGCCCCCGCAGGTAGGCCCGCACCCGCTCGGCACCGATGGAGCCCACCAGCCGCTCGGGCGGGGTGCCCAGCACCGTCAGGATCAGCTGCAGCTGGTGCAGGTAGTTCTTGCCGGGGAAGAGCTGCCGGCGCCCCAGCATCTCGGCGAAGATGCAGCCGGCCGACCACAGGTCGATGGCCCGGCTGTAGCCGTGGAGGGAGAGCATCAGCTCGGGGGCCCGGTACCAGCGGGTGGCCACGTACTCGGTCAGGAAGGGCTCGGGCTCGTCCGGCCGACAGCTCAGGCCGCGGGCCATGCCGAAGTCGCCGATCTTCAGCTCGCAGTTCTCGTTGACCAGCAGGTTGCTGGGCTTCAGGTCCCGGTGCACCACGTTGGCCGAGTGGATGTACTTGAGGCCCCGCAGCAGCTGGTAGAGGAAGTAGCGGGTGTGCTCCAGGGTCAGCGGCTGCGACGAGTGGATGATCTGGTGCAGGTCGCTCTCCATGAGGTCAAGGACCACGTAGCTGCGGACAGATTGGGGGGGGGGGTGGGGGGGGGCAAAAGGTCAGAGGTCAGTCCGCACCAGCTTGGAGTTTAATACCACCCCCCTCCCCACCTGCTCTTCGGCCCTGTTCAACCCCTCCTCGCGACCCACCCTCCCCAACACAGTCTGTGAAGGTGGGGGGTGGGGGGGGAGCGGGGGCTTGACCCCCTCCCCAGGCTGGGGGGCGCGATACGACCGAGGGAGCTCTGGGTCCGTCTCACCTCCCCCCAGGTGTCTCCCCCTCCGCCCACCGCTTCCCTTTCCCTCTCCACCTGTCCCTCGCTTCTTCCCCCTCCCTCGCTCTCAGTCTGCCTGTCGCCGAGTCTCGGTCCACCCCGTCTACTCCCCCCCGACATTGTCCGCCTGTCTACCCCCAACTCTCGGTCCACCCCGTCTACACCCCCCCACACTGTCTGCCCGTCTACCCCCCGCTCTCAGTCCACCCGTCTCCCCCCCACACTGTCCGCCTGTCTACCCCCGACTCTCGGTCCAGCCCGTCTACTCCCCCCACACTTTCCACCTGTCTACTCCCCACTCTCGGTCCACCCCGTCTACTCCCCCCACACTGTCCGCCTATCTATCCCCAACTCTCGGTCCACCCCGTCTACTCCCCCCACACTGTCCACCTGTCTACCCCCCGCTCTTGGTCCACCCCATCTACTACCCCCCACACTGTCCGCCTGTCTACCCTCCCACTCTCAGTCCACCCCGTCTGCTCCCCCCACACTGTCCACCTGTCTACCCCCCGCTCTTGGTCCACCCCATCTACTCCCCCCCACACTGTCCGCCTGTCTACCCCCCACTCTCAGTCCACCCGTCTACCCCTCACTCTTAGTCCCACAGTCTACCCCCCACTCTTAGTCCACCCGTCTACCCCTCACTCTTAGTCCCACAGTCTACCCCCCACTCTCGGTCCACCCGTCTATCGCCCACTCTCGGTCCACCCGTCTATCGCCCATTCTCGGTCCACCCCTGTCTGCCTTGTCTCTCTCTCTCTCTCTCTCTCTCTCCCTTTCTGCCTTGTCTCTCTCTCTCTCTCTCCCTGTCTGCCTTGTCTCTCTCTCTCTCTCTCTCTCTCTCTCTCTCTCTCCCTGTCTGCCTTGTCTCTCTCTCTCTCTCTCCCTGTCTGTCTTGTCTCTCTCTCTCTCTCTGTCTGCCTTGTCTCTCTCTCTTTCTCTCTCTCTCCCTGTCTGCCTTGTCTCTCTCTCTCTCTCCCTGTCTGCCTTGTCTCTCTCTCTCTCTCTCCCTGTCTGCCTTGTCTCTCTCTCTCTCTCTGTCTGCCTTGTCTCTTTCTCTTCTCTCTCTCTCCCTGTCTGCCTTGTCTCTCTCTCCTCTCTCTCTCTCTCTGCCTTGTCTCTCTCTCTCCCTGTCTGCCTTGTCTCTCTCTCTCCCTGTCTGCCTTGTCTAGCTCTCTCTGTGTCTCTCTCTCTCTCTCCGTCTGCCTTGTCTCTCTCTCTCTCTGTGTCTCTCTCTCTCTCACCCTGTCTGCCTTGTCTCTCTCTCTCTCTCTCTCTCCCTGTCTGCCTTGTCTCTTTCTCTTCTCTCTCTCTCCCTGTCTGCCTTGTCTCTCTCTCCTCTCTCTCTCTCCCTGTCTGCCTTGTCTCTCTCTCTCTCCCTGTCTGCCTTGTCTCTCTCTCTCTGTCTCTCTCTCTCTCTCCGTCTGCCTTGTCTCTCTCTCTCTGTCTCTCTCTCTCTCTCCGTCTGCCTTGTCTCTCTCTCTCTCTGTCTCTCTCTCTCTCTCCCTGTCTGCCTTGTCTCTCTCTCTCTGTGTCTCTCTCTCTCTCCCTGTCTGCCTTGTCTCTCTCTCTCTGTGTCTCTCTCTCTCTCTCTCCCCGTCTCCCTCCGTCTCCGTCTCCCTCCGTCTCCGTCTCCCTCCGTCTCCGTCTCCCTCCGTCTCCGTCTCCCTCCGTCTCCGTCTCCCTCCGTCTCCGTCTCCCTCCGTCTCCGTCTCCCTCCGTCTCCGTCTCCCTCCGTCTCCCTCTCCCTCCGTCTCCCTCTCCCTCCGTCTCCCTCTCCCTCCGTCTCCCTCTCCCTCCGTCTCCCTCTCCCTCCGTCTCCGTCTCCCTCCGTCTCCGTCTCCCTCCGTCTCCGTCTCCCTCCGTCTCCGTCTCCGTCTCCCTCCGTCTCCGTCTCCGTCTCCCTCCGTCTCCGTCTCCGTCTCCCTCCGTCTCCGTCTCCCTCGCTCCCCGTCTCCCTCGCTCCCCGTCTCCCTCGCTCCCCGTCTCCCTCGCTCCCCGTCTCCCTCGCTCCCCGTCTCCCTCGCTCCCCGTCTCCCTCGCTCCCCGTCTCCCTCGCTCCCCGTCTCCCTCGCTCCCCGTCTCCCTCGCTCCCCGTCTCCCTCTCTCTCCGAATCCGTCTCTCTCCGAATCCGTCTCTCTCTGTCTCCGTCAGTCAGTCACTCGTCTCTGTCTCGATCTCTCTCCCTCAGCCCCTCCACCCTCCCGCTGTCCGTGGCCCTCTCCCACGTTGCGATGAAGCTTGGGTTTACCAGGGGCGGTGAGCATGCTGGCTCCTCTGTGTCACAGACGTTCCTGAGCTCTACTTACACGGATTTGAACTCTGCGTAGGAGCTGGAGGGTTTCAGGATGTCCTTGATGGCGATGATGTTGTCGTGTTTGAAGTGTTTGAGGATTTTGAGCTCACGCAGAGTCCTTTTGGCATTGGTCACCACGTCAAAGGCGTTTGGGATCTTCTTAATGGCCACTTGCTGACCTGGGGGGGGGGGGTGCCGAGAGAAACAGGGAGCGGGTCAGTCACAAAACAGGCTGAGAGGGAGGGGAGAGACCCCAGCGGTCCACAGCTGGGCAGAGTAAGGGAGCAGGAGGAAGACCGGGTGAGCGTGAAGTGGTGCAGTTACAATGACAGGGACTCACCGCTCTTTGGGAAGGGTGTCCGGGCCCTCGGAGAGGGTGCGGAGGAGATTTCCCAGGCGACGAGGGGACTTCAGTTTGCGTGGAGGGACTGGGAGGAGGAGCTGGGACCGTTCTCCCCTCCCCGGAGTGGAGAAGGTTAAGGGGGGAGATTGAATCGAGGCGCTCCCAATCGGGAAGGGGTTTGGCTCGACGGGATGAATTAGGGGAGAGAGAGATAGTGACAGCGAAGGTGAAGGAAAGAGAGAAGGGCAGACAGAGAGAGGGAAAGACCGAGAGAGAGGGAGAGAGAGATAGAGAGAGAATGGAGGAGAATGAGACGGGGGAACGGATAGGGAGATGGGGTCAGTGCGAGGGGTGGGGGGGAAGGGGGGGAAGAGAGAGAGAGAGAGAGAGAGTGGGGAGGGGACGAGGGTGAAGAGAGAGAGAGAGCGAGTGGGCGGGGACGGGCAGAGAGAGAGAGAGAGAGAGAGTGGGGGGACGGGGGGAGAGAGAGAGTGGGGGGGACGGGGGAGAGAGAGAGTTGGGGGGACGGGGGAGAGAGAGAGTTGGGGGGACGGGGGAGAGAGAGAGTGGGGTGGACGGTAGTGAAGAGAGAGAGAGAGTCGGGGGGACGGGGCGTGGAAGAGAGAGAGAGAGTCGGGGGACGGGGCGTGGAAGAGAGAGAGAGAGTTGGGGGGACGGGGCGTGGAAGAGAGAGGGGGACGGGATGGGGGGGTGGAAGAGAGTGAGTGTGGGGGGGACAGGGGAGCGAGAGAGAGTGTCGGGGGGATGGGGGGAAGAGAGAGAGTGTCGGGGGGACGGGGGGTAGAAGAGAGAGAGAGAGAGTCGGGGGGATGGGGGGGTGGAAGAGAGAGAGAGAGTAGGGGGACGGGGCGTGGAAGAGAGTGAGTGTGGGGGGGACAGGCGAGCATGAGAGTGTGTCGGGGGGATGGGGGGAAGAGAGAGAGAGAGAGAGTGGTGTGCGGGGGGGAAGAGAGAGAGTGGGGGGAGACAGGGGAGACAGAGAGTGGGGTAGACAGCGGAGAGAGAGAGCGAGTGGGGGGAGACAGGGGAGAGAGAGAGAGTGAGTTGGGGGGACGGGGGAGAGAGAGAGAGAAGTGGGGGAGCACGGGGGGAAGAGAGAGAGTTTGGGGGCACGGGGGGAAGGGAGAGAGCGGGGGGGCACGGGGGGAAGAGAGATAGCGGGGGGGCACGGGGGGAAGAGAGAGAGCGGGGGGGCACGGGGGGAAGAGAGAGAGCGGGGGGGCACAGGGGGAAGAGAGAGAGCGGGGGGGCACAGGGGGAAGAGAGAGAGCGGGGGGGCACAGGGGGAAGAGAGAGAGCGGGGGGGCACAGGGGGAAGAGAGAGAGCGGGGGGGCACAGGGGGAAGAGAGAGAGCGGGGGGGCACGGGGGGAAGAGAGAGCGGGGGGGGCACGGGGGGAAGAGAGAGCGGGGGGGGCACGGGGGGAAGAGCAAGAGCGGGGGGGGCACGGGGGGAAGAGAGAGAGAGAGCGGGGGGGCACGGGGGGAAGAGAGAGAGAGAGAAGTGGGGGGGCACGGGGGGAAGAGAGAGAGTGCGGGGGCACGGGGGAGAGAGAGAGAGTGGGGGGCACGGGGGAGAGAGAGAGAGTGGGGGGCACGGGGGAGAGAGAGAGTGGGGGAGACGGGGGAGAGAGAGAGTGGGGGAGACGGGGGGAGTGAGAGAGTGGGGGAGATGGGGGAGAGAGAGAGTGGGGGGGACAGGGGAGTGAAAGAGTGGGGGGGAAAGGGGAGAGAGAGAGTGGGGGGGACAGGGGAGAGAGAGAGTGGGGGGGACAGGGGGAGAGAGAGAGTGGGGGGGACAGGGGAGAGAGAGAGTGGGGGGGACAGGGGAGAGAGAGAGTGGGGGGGGACAGGGGAGAGAGAGAGTGGGGGGGGACAGGGGAGAGAGAGAGTGGGGGGGACAGGGGAGAGAGAGAGTGGGGGGGACAGGGGAGAGAGAGAGTGGGGGGGACAGGGGAGAGAGAGAGTGGGGGGGACAGGGGAGAGAGAGAGAGTGGGGTGGACGGGAGTGAAAAGAGAGAGATAGAGGGGGGATGGGGGGTGGAAGAGAGAGAGAGAGTCGGGGTGACGGGGCGTGGAAGAGAGTGAGAGAGAGTGGGGGGGACAGGGGAGAGAGAGAGTGGGGGGGACAGGGGAGAGAGAGAGTGGGGGGGACGGGGGAGAGAGAGAGTGGGGGGGACAGGGGAGAGAGAGAGTGGGGGGGACGGGGGAGAGAGAGAGTTGGGGGGACGGGGGAGAGAGAGAGTGGGGTGGACGGGAGTGAAGAGAGAGAGAGAGTCGGGGGGACGGGGCGTGGAAGAGAGAGAGAGAGTCGGGGGACGGGGCGTGGAAGAGAGAGAGAGAGAGTTGGGGGGACGGGGCGTGGAAGAGAGAGAGAGAGAGTTGGGGGGACGGGGCGTGGAAGAGAGAGGGGGACGGGATGGGGGGGTGGAAGAGAGTGAGTGTGGGGGGGACAGGGGAGCGAGAGAGAGTGTCGGGGGGATGGGGGGAAGAGAGAGAGAGTGTCGGGGGGATGGGGGGTAGAAGAGAGAGAGAGAGAGTCGGGGGGATGGGGGGGTGGAAGAGAGAGAGAGAGTAGGGGGACGGGGCGTGGAAGAGAGTGAGTGTGGCGGGGACAGGCGAGCATGAGAGTGTGTCGGGGGGATGGGGGGAAGAGAGAGAGAGAGAGAGTGGTGTGCGGGGGGGGAAGAGAGAGAGTGGGGGGAGACAGGGGAGACAGAGAGTGGGGTAGACAGCGGAGAGAGAGAGCGAGTGGGGGGAGACAGGGGAGAGAGAGAGAGAGTGAGTTGGGGGGACGGGGGAGAGAGAGAGAGAAGTGGGGGAGCACGGGGGGAAGAGAGAGAGTTTGGGGGCACGGGGGGAAGGGAGAGAGCGGGGGGGCACGGGGGGAAGAGAGATAGCGGGGGGGCACGGGGGGAAGAGAGAGAGCGGGGGGGCACGGGGGGAAGAGAGAGAGCGGGGGGGCACGGGGGGAAGAGAGAGAGCGGGGGGGCACAGGGGGAAGAGAGAGAGCGGGGGGGCACAGGGGAAGAGAGAGAGCGGGGGGGCACGGGGGGAAGAGAGAGCGGGGGGGGCACGGGGGAAGAGAGAGCGGGGGGGGCACGGGGGGAAGAGCAAGAGCGGGGGGGCACGGGGGGAAGAGAGAGAGCGGGGGGGCACGGGGGGAAGAGAGAGAGAGAGAAGTGGGGGGGCACGGGGGGAAGAGAGAGAGTGCGGGGGCACGGGGGAGAGAGAGAGAGAGACGGGGGCACGGGGGAGAGAGAGAGAGAGACGGGGGCACGGGGGAGAGAGAGAGAGAGACGGGGGCACGGGGGAGAGAGAGAGAGGGGGAGACGGGGGAGAGAGAGAGTGGGGGAGACGGGGGGAGGAGAGAGTGGGGGAGACGGGGGAGAGAGAGAGTGGGGGGGACAGGGGAGTGAAACGAGTGGGGGGGAAAGGGGAGAGAGAGAGTGGGGGGGACAGGGGAGAGAGAGAGTGGGGGGGACAGGGGGAGAGAGAGAGTGGGGGGGACAGGGGAGAGAGAGAGTGGGGGGGACAGGGAGAGAGAGAGTGGGGGGGACAGGGGAGAGAGAGAGTGGGGGGGACGGGGGAGAGAGAGAGTTGGGGGGACGGGGGAGAGAGAGAGTGGGGTGGACGGGAGTGAAGAGAGAGAGAGAGTCGGGGGGAAGGGGCGTGGAAGAGAGAGAGAGTCGGGGGACGGGGCGTGGAAGAGAGAGAGAGAGAGTTGGGGGGACGGGGCGTGGAAGAGAGAGGGGGACGGGATGGGGGGGTGGAAGAGAGTGAGTGTGGGGGGGACAGGGGAGCGAGAGAGAGTGTCGGGGGGATGGGGGGAAGAGAGAGAGAGTGGGGGGACGGGGGGTAGAAGAGAGAGAGAGAGAGTCGGGGGGATGGGGGGGTGGAAGAGAGAGAGAGAGTAGGGGGACGGGGCGTGGAAGAGAGTGAGTGTGGGTGGGACAGGCGAGCATGAGAGTGTGTCGGGGGGATGGGGGGAAGAGAGAGAGAGAGAGTGGTGTGCGGGGGGGAAGAGAGAGAGTGGTGTGCGGGGGGGAAGAGAGAGAGTGGTGTGCGGGGGGGAAGAGAGAGAGTGGTGTGCGGGGGGGAAGAGAGAGAGTGGTGTGCGGGGGGGAAGAGAGAGAGTGGTGTGCGGGGGGGAAGAGAGAGAGTGGGGGGAGACAGGGGAGACAGAGAGTGGGGTAGACAGCGGAGAGAGAGAGCGAGTGGGGGGAGGACAGGGGAGAGAGAGAGAGTGAGTTGGGGGGACGGGGGAGAGAGAGAGAGAAGTGGGGGAGCACGGGGGGAAGAGAGAGAGTTTGGGGGCACAGGGGGGAAGGGAGAGAGCGGGGGGGCACGGGGGGAAGAGAGATAGCGGGGGGGCACGGGGGGAAGAGAGAGAGCGGGGGGGCACGGGGGGAAGAGAGAGAGCGGGGGGGCACGGGGGGAAGAGAGAGAGCGGGGGGGCACGGGGGGAAGAGAGAGAGTGCGGGGGCACGGGGGAGAGAGAGAGAGTGGGGGGCACGGGGGGAGAGAGAGAGAGTGCGGGGGCACGGGGAGAGAGAGAGAGAGTGGGGGAGCACGGGGGGAGAGAGAGAGTGGGGGAGACGGGGGAGAGAGAGAGAGTGGGGGAGACGGGGGAGAGAGAGAGAGTGGGGGAGACGGGGGAGAGAGAGAGTGGGGGGACAGGGGAGTGAAGAGTGGGGGAGGAACGGGGGAGAGAGAGAGTGGGGGGGACAGGGGAGAGAGAGAGTGGGGGGGGACAGGGGAGAGAGAGAGTGGGGGGGACAGGGGAGGAGAGAGAGTGGGGGGGACAGGGAGAGAGAGAGTGGGGGGGACAGGGGAGAGAGAGAGTGGGGGGGACAGGGGAGAGAGAGAGTGGGGGGGACAGGGGAGAGAGAGAGTTGGGGGGACAGGGGAGAGAGAGAGTGGGGGGGACAGGGCGACGAGAGAGAGTGGGGGGGACAGGGGAGAGAGAGAGTGGGGGGGACAGGGGAGAGAGAGAGTGGGGGGGACAGGGGAGAGAGAGAGTGGGGGGGACAGGGGAGAGAGAGAGTGGGGGGGACAGGGGAGAGAGAGAGTGGGGGGGACAGGGGAGAGAGAGAGTGGGGGGGACAGGGGAGAGAGAGAGTGGGGGGGACAGGGGAGAGAGAGAGTGGGGGGACAGGGGAGAGAGAGAGTTGGGGGGACAGGGGAGAGAGAGAGTGGGGGGGACAGGGAGAGAGAGAGAGTGGGGGGACAGGGGAGAGAGAGAGTTGGGGGGACAGGGGAGAGAGAGAGTGGGGGGGACAGGGGAGAGAGAGAGTGGGGGGGACAGGGGAGAGAGAGAGTGGGGGGGACAGGGGAGAGAGAGAGAGTGAGGTGGACGGGAGTGAAGAGGGAGAGTGGGATGGACAGGAGTGAAAAGAGAGAAATAGAGGGGGGATGGGGGGGTGGAAGAGAGTGAGTGTGGGGGGGACAGGGGAGCGAGAGAGAGTGTCGGGGGGATGGGGGAAAGAGAGAGACAGAGAGAGTGGGGGGCACGGGGGGGTGGAAGAGAGTGAGTGTGGGGGGGACAGGCGAGCATGAGAGAGTGTTGGGGGGATCGGGGGAAGAGAGAGAGAGAGAGTGGGGGGCACGGGGGGAAGAGATGAGTGGGGGAAGACAGGGGCGAGAGAGAGTGCGGGGAGACAGGGGAGAGAGAGAGCGAGTGGGGGGGAGACAGGGGAGAGAGAGAGCGAGTGGGGGGAGACGGGGGAGAGAGGGAGCGAGTGGGGGGGACGGGGGGAGAGAGAGAGCGAGTGGGGGGAGACGGGGGAGAGAGGGAGCGAGTGGGGGGGACGGGGGGAGAGAGAGAGCGAAGTGGGGGGGACGGGGGAGAGAGGGAGCGAGTGGGGGGGACGGGGGGGAGAGAGAGAGCAAGTGGGGGGGATGGGGGGAGAGAGAGCGAGTGGGGGGGACGGGGGGAGAGAGAGCGAGTGGGGGGGACGGGGGGAGAGAGAGAGCGAGTGGGGGGGACGGGGGGAGAGAGAGAGCGAGTGGGGGGGATGGGGGGAGAGAGCGAGTGGGGGGGGACGGGGGGAGAGAGAGAGCGAGTGGGGGGGACGGGGGGAGAGAGAGAGCGAGTGGGGGGGACGGGGGGAGAGAGAGAGCGGGGGGGCACGGGGGGGAAGAGAGAGAGCGGGGGGGCACGGGGGGGAAGAGAGAGATAGAGTCAGGGGGACGGAGGGGTGGAAGAGAGAGAGAGAGTGGGGGGACGGGGGGGTGGAAGAGAGTGAGTGTGGGGGGGACAGGCGAGCATGAGAGAGTGTTGGGGGGATCGGGGGAAGAGAGAGAGGTGGGGGGCGGGGGGAAGAGAGAGAGTGGTGTGCGGGGGGGAAGAGAGAGAGTGGGGGAGACAGGGGAGACAGAGAGTGGGGTAGACAGGGGAGAGAGAGAGCGAGTGGGGGGAGACAGGGGAGAGAGAGAGCGTGTTGGGGGGACGGGGGAGAGAAAGAGAGAAGTGGGGGGGCACGGGCGGAAGAGAAAGAGTGGGGGGGACGGGGGAGAGAGAGAGTGGGGGGACGGGGGAGAGAGAGAGAGTGGGGTGGACGGGAGTGAAGAGAGAGAGAGAGTCGGGGGACGGGGTGCTGGAAGAGAGAGAGAGAGAGAGTCGGGGGGACGGGGCGTGGAAGAGAGAGGGGGACTGGACGGGGGGGTGGAAGAGAGTGAGTGTGGGGGGGACAGGGGAGCGAGAGAGAGTGTCAGGGGGATGGGGGGGAAGAGAGAGAGAGTGGGGGGACGGGGGGTAGAAGAGAGAGAGAGAGTCGGGGTGACGGGGGGGGTGGAAGAGAGAGAGAGAGAGAGAGTCGGGGGGACGGGGCGTGGAAGTGAGAGAGTGGGGGGAATGGGGGGGTGGAAGAGAGTGAGTGTGGGGGCGACTGGCGAGCATGAGAGAGTGTCGGGGGGATGGGGGGAAGAGAGAGAGAGAGAGTGGGGGGGCACGGGGGGAAGAGAGAGAGAGAGAGTAGGGGGGCACGGGGGGAAGAGAGAGAGCGAGAAGTGGGGGGGCACGGGGGGAAGAGAGAGAGTGGGGGGGCACGAGGGGAAGAGAGAGAGCGGGGGGGCACGGGGGGAAGAGAGAGAGAGAGAGTAGGGGGGGCACGGGGGGAAGTGAGAGAGAGAGAGTAGGGGGGGCACGGGGGGAAGAGAGAGAGAGAGAGTAGGGGGGGCACGGGGGGAAGAGAGAGAGAGAGAGTAGGGGGGCACGGGGGGAAGAGAGAGAGAGAGAGTGGGGGGGGCACGGGGGGAAGAGAGAGAGAGAGAGTAAGGGGGGCACGGGGGGAAGAGAGAGAGAGAGAGAGTGGGGGGGCACGGGGGGGAGAGAGAGAGAGAGAGAGAGAGAGAGAGAGAGAGAGTAGGGGGGGCACGGGGGGAAGAGAGAGAGAGAGAAGTGGGGGGGCACGGGGGGAAGAGAGAGAGTGGGGGGCACGGGGGGAAGAGAGAGAGTGGGGGGCACGGGGGGAAGAGAGTGGGGGTCACGGGGGAAGAGAGAGAGTGGGGGGGCACGGGGGGAAGAGAGAGTGGGGGGGCACGGGGGGAAGAGAGAGAGAGAGAAGTGGGGGGGCACGGGGGGAAGAGAGAGAGTGGGGGGGGCACGGGGGGAAGAGAGAGAGAGAGAAGTGGGGGGGCACGGGGGGAAGAGAGAGAGAGAGAAGTGGGGGGGCACGGGGGGAAGAGAGAGAGAGAGAAGTGGGGGGCACGGGGGGGAAGAGAGCGAGTGGGGGGCACGGGGGGAAGAGAGCGAGTGGGGGGGCACGAAGGGAAGAGAGAGAGAGAGAAGTGGGGGGCACGGGGGGGAAGAGAGCGAGTGGGGGGCACGGGGGAAGAGAGCGAGTGGGGGGGCACGGGGGGAAGAGAGCGAGAGAGAAGTGGGGGGCACGGGGGGAAGAGAGCGAGTGGGGGGCACGGGGGGAAGAGAGCGAGTGGGGGCACGGGGGGAGAGAGCGAGTGGGGGCACGGGGAAGAGAGCGAGTGGGGGGCACGGGGGGAAGAGAGCGAGTGGGGGGCACGGGGGGAAGAGAGCGAGTGGGGGGGCACGGGGGGAAGAGAGCGAGTGGGGGGGGCACGGGGGGAAGAGAGCGAGTGGGGGGGCACGGGGGGAAGAGAGAGAGAGAGAAGTGGGGGGCACGGGGGGAAGAGAGCGAGTGGGGGGCACGGGGGGAAGAGAGCGAGTGGGGGGCACGGGGGGAAGAGAGCGAGTGGGGGGGCACGGGGGGAAGAGAGAGAGAGAGAAGTGGGGGGCACGGGGGGGAAGAGAGCGAGTGGGGGGCACGGGGGGAAGAGAGCGAGTGGGGGGGCACGGGGGGAAGAGAGAGAGAGAGAAGTGGGGGGCACGGGGGGAAGAGAGCGAGTGGGGGGCACGGGGGGAAGAGAGCGAGTGGGGGGCACGGGGGGAAGAGAGCGAGTGGGGGGGCACGGGGGGAAGAGAGAGAGAGAGAAGTGGGGGGCACGGGGGGAAGAGAGCGAGTGGGGGGCACGGGGGGAAGAGAGCGAGTGGGGGGGCACGGGGGGAAGAGAGCGAGAGAGAAGTGGGGCGGCACGGGGGGAAGAGAGAGAGTGGGGGGGCACGGGGGAAGAGAGTGGGGGTCACGGGGAGAAGAGAGAGAGTAGGGGGGGAACGGGGGGAAGAGAGAGTTGGGGGGAAGGGGGGAAGAGAGAGAGTGGAGCGGACGGGGGTCGAAAGAGATAAAGAATGAGTGCGGATGGATGGACGGAGAGAGTGGGGTGGGGGCGAGAGAGAGAGAGAATGGGAGGATGTGTCAAGGGAAAGAGAGAGTCAGGGATGGGGCGAGAGAGAGGGGGTGTATGGGAACAGGGAAGGGGCCGTTGGGTTGAGTAAGTCAGAGGGAGAGAGAGAGAGAGGGGTGGATGGACAGAGAGGGGGTCAGGGGGGAGAGAGAGAGAGAGAGAGAGGGGATGGATGGAGAGGGGGACGGGGAGAGAGAGAGAGAGAGAGAGAGAGAGAGAGAGAGAGAGAGAGAGAGGGTAGATGGACGGAGAGGGGGACAGGGGAGAGAGTGAGAGAGAGAGAGAGAGGGGGTAGATGGACGGAGATGGGGACGGGGAGAAAGAGAGAGAGAGAGAGAGAGAGAGAGGGGTGGATAGACGGAGACGGGGCAGGGGAGAGAGAGAGAGAGGGGTGGATGGATGGAGAGGGGGACAGGGGAGAGAGAGAGAGAGAGAGAGAGAGAGAGAGAGAGAGAGAGGGGTTGTGTGGATGGATGGAGAGGGGGACAGGGGAGAGAGAGAGTGAGAGGGGGTTGATGGACGGAGAGGGGAACAGGGGAGAGAGAGAGAGAGAGGTGGATGGACGGAGATGCGGACAGGGGAGGGAGAGAGAGAGAGAGAGAGATCTAGAGGGGTGGATGGACGGAGATGGGGACAGGGGAGAGAGAGAGAGAGAGAGAGAGAGAGAGAGAGGTGACAAAAACAAAAACAGAATTACCTGGAAAAACTCAGCAGGTCTGGCAGCATCGTCGAAGGGTCATGAGGACTCGAAACATCAACTCTTTTCTTCTCCGCCGATGCTGCCGGACCTGCTGAGTTTTTGCAGGAAATTCTGTTTTTGTTTTTGTTTTGGATTTCCAGCATCCGCAGTTTTTTTGCTTTTATCTCTGAGAGAGAGAGGTGGATGGACGGAGATGGGGACAGGGAAGAGAGAGAGAGAGGTGGATGGACAGAGATGGGGACAGGGAAGAGAGAGAGAGAGAGAGGTGGATGGACGGAGATGGGGACAGGGAAGAGAGAGAGAGAGAGAGGTGGATGGACGGAGATGGGGACAGGGAAGAGAGAGAGAGAGGTGGATGGACGGAGATGGGGACGGGGAGAGAGAGAGAGAGAGAGAGAGAGAGAGAGAGAGAGGGGTGGATGGACAGAGATGGGGACAGGGGAGAGAGAGAGAGGTGGGAATGGAGGAGGGAGAGAGAGAGCGGACGGAGAGAGAGCGGGATGGACAGAGGAGTGGAGAGGGCTGGGTGGTAGGCAGTGAGAGCTGGACGAAGTGTGTTTCCCCCCACACCTTGGTCTCCATGTTAATATATCCAGGCGTGCGCCTCCACCCCTGCCCATCAAACCCTCCCACCACCGCCCATCAAACCCTCCCACCCCTGCCCATCAAACCCTCCCACCTTGGCCCATCAAACCCTCCCACCTTGGCCCAGCGCCCACCTGTATGTCTTTGGCGAGCAGATGACACCACACCGTAGGCGCCGGTGCCAATGGTCTCGATGATTTCGTACTCGTCACCCACATCGAAGGTCACGTCCATCGAGCGGGCCTTCAGGAAGGCCAGGTTCTTGGCTGTGGCAGCTCGGCTACGAGCAGCCTCCATCTTGGTACGTTCCTCCTCACTGCTATCATCTGCCATTACGACGGTTCCTGAGGAGACAGAGAGGGAGAGAGGGTGTAAGAGTGAGAGAAAAGGAGTCAGTGAGAGGGAAACAGAGAGAGGGAGAGAAGGTACAATAACAAAAGGAGCAGGGTATCTAGCAACAGTGCGGCGCTCCCTCAGTACTGACCCTCCCACAGTACTGACCCTCCGACAGTGCGGCGCTCCCTCAGTACTGAGACTCTGACAGTGCGGCGCTCCCCAGTACTAACCCTCCGACAGTGAGGAACTCCCTCTGCGCCGACCCTCCGACAGTGCGGAACTCCCTCTGCGCCGACCCTCCGACAGTGCCGCGCTCCTTCACTACTGACCCTCCAACAATGTGGCGCTCCCACTGTTCTGACCGTCCGACAGTGAGGTGCTCCCTCAGTACTGACCCTCTGACAGTGAGGTGCTCCCTCAGTAAAGACCCTCCGACAGTGCGGCGCTACCTCAGCACTGACCCTCCGACAGTTCGGCGCTCCCTCAGTACTGACCCTCCGACAGTGCGGCTCTCCCTCAGTAGTGACCCTCCGACAGTGAGGTGCTCCCTCAGTAGTGACCCTCCGACAGTGCGGCTCTCCCTCAGTACTGGCCCTCCGACAGTGAGGTGCTCCCTCAGTACTGACCCTCCGACAGTGAGGTGCTCCCTCAGTACTGACCCTCCGACAGTGTGGCGCTCCCTCAGTACTGACCCTCCGAAAGTGCGGCGCTCCCTCAGTACTGACTCTCTGACTGTGCGGGGCGCCCTCCGTACTGACCCTCCGAAAGTGCGGCGCTCCCTCAGTACTGACCCTCCAACAGTGCAGCGCTCCCTCAGTACTGACCCTCCGACAGTGCGGCGCTACCTCAGCACTGACCCTCCGACAGTGCGGCGCTACCTCAGCACTGACCCTCCGACAGTGCGGCGCTACCTCAGCACTGACCCTCCGACAGTGCGGCTTGCCCTCAGTACTGACCCTCCGACAGTGCGGCGTTCCCTCAGTACTGACCCTTCGACAGTGCGGCGCTCCCTCAGTACTGACCCACCGAAAGTGCGGCACACCCTCAGTACTGACCCTCTGACAGTGCGGCGCTCCCTCAGTACTGACCCCCCGACATTGCGGCGCTCCCACAGCACTGACCCCTGACAGTGCGGCGCTCCCTCAGCACTGACCCTCCGACAGTGCGGCCCTCCCTCAGCACTGACACTCCGACAGTGCGGCGCTCCCTCAGTACTGACCCTCTGACAGTGCGGCTCTCCCTCAGTACTGACCCTCCGACAGTGCAGCTCTCCCTCACTACTGACCCTCCGACAGCACCGCACTCCCTCAGCACCAACCCTCCAACAGTGTGGCGTGCCCTCAATACTGACCCTCCGACCGTGTGGCGCTCCCTCAGTACTGACCATCCGACAGTGCGGCACTCCCTCAGTACTGACCCTCCGACCCTGCGGCGCTCCCTCAGTACTGACCCTCCGACAGTGCAGCGCTTCCTCAGTACTGACCCTCCGACAGTGAGGTGCTCCCTCAATACTGACCCTCCGACAGTGCGGCGCTCCCTCACTACTGACCCTCTGACAGTGAGGTGCTCCCTCACTACTGACCCTCCGACAGTGCGGCGCTCCCTCACTACTGACCCTCCGACAGTGCGGCGCTCCCTCAGTACTGACCCTCTGACAGCACCGCACTCCCTCAGCACCAACCCTCCGACAGTGCGGCTCTCCCTCAATACTGACCCTCCGACCGTGTGGCGCTCCCTCAGTACTGACCCCCGACAGTGCAGCGCTCCCTCAGAACTGAACCTCCGACAGTGCGGCGCTCCCTCAGCACTGACCCTCCGACAGTGCGGCTCTCCCTCGGTACTGAACCCCTGACAATGCGGCGCTCCCTCAGTACTGACCCTCCAACAGTGCGGAACCTCCTCTGCGCCAACCCTCCGACAGTGCGGAACTCCCTCTGCGCCGACCCTCCGATAGTGCCGCGCTCCTTCACTGCTGACCCTCCAACAATGTGGCGCTCCCTCTGTTCTGACCGTCCGACAGTGAGGTGCTCCCTCAGTACTGACCCTCTGACAGTGAGGTGCTCCCTCAGTAAAGACCCTCCGACAGTGCGGCGCTACCTCAGCACTGACCCTCCGACAGTTCGGCGTTCCCTCAGCACTGACCGTCCGACAGTGCGGCTCTCCCTCGGTACTGAACCCCTGACAATGCGGCGCTCCCTCAGTACTGACCCTCCGACAGTGCCGCGCTCCCTCAGTACTGACCCTCCAACAGTGTGCCACTCCCTCAGTACTGACCCTCTGACAGCACGGCGCTCCCTCAGCACTGACCCTCCGACAGTGAGGTGCTCCCTCAGTAGTGACCCTCCGACAGTGCGGCTCTCCCTCAGTACTGGCCCTCCGACAGTGAGGTGCTCCCTCAGTACTGACCCTCCGACAGTGAGGTGCTCCCTCAGTACTGACCCTCCGACAGTGTGGCGCTCCCTCAGTACTGACCCTCCGAAAGTGCGGCGCTCCCTCAGTACTGACTCTCTGACTGTGCGGGGCGCCCTCCGTACTAACCCTCCGAAAGTGCGGCGCTCCCTCAGTACTGACCCTCCAACAGTGCAGCGCTCCCTCAGTACTGACCATCCGACAGTGCGGCACTCCCTCAGTACTGACCCTCCGACCCTGCGGCGCTCCCTCAGTACTGACCCTCCGACCGTGCGGCACTCCCTCAGTACTGACCCTCCGACCGTGCGGCGCTCCCTCACAACTGACCCACCGAAAGTGCGGCGCACCCTCAGTACTGACCCTCTGACAGTGCGGCGCTCCCTCAGTACTGACCCTCCGACAGTGCAGCGCTTCCTCAGTACTGACCCTCCGACAGTGAGGTGCTCCCTCAATACTGACCCTCCGACAGTGCGGCACTCCCTCACTACTGACCCTCTGACAGCACGGTGCTCCCTCAGCACTGACCCTCCGAAAGTGTGGCACTCCCTCAGTACTGACCCTCCGATAGTGTGGCGCTCCCTCAGCACCGACCCTCCGACAGTGCGGCGCTCCCTCTGTACTGACCCTCCAACAGCGTGGCACTCCCTCAGTACTGACCCTCCGACAGTGCGGCGCTCCCTCAGTACTGACCCTCCGACAGTGCGGCACCCCCTCAGTACTAACCCTCCGACAGCGTGGCATTCCCTCAGTACTGACCGTCCGACAGTGCGGCGCTCCCTCATCACTGACCCTCCGACAGTGTGGCGCTCCCTCAGCACTGACCCTCCGACAGTGCGGCTCTCCCTCAGTACTGACACTCCGACAGTGCGGCGCTCCCTCAGTACTGACCCTCTGACAGTGCGGCTCTCCCTCAGTACTGACCCTCCGACAGCACCGCACTCCCTCAGCACCAACCCTCCGACAGTGTGGCGTGCCCTCAATACTGACCCTCCGACCGTGTGGCGCTCCCTCAGTACTGACCATCCGACAGTGCGGCGCTCCCTCAGTACTGACCCTCCGACCCTGCGGCGCTCCCTCAGTACTGACCCTCCGACCGTGCGGCACTCCCTCAGTACTGACCCTCCGACAGTGCAGCGCTCCCTCACAACTGACCCACCGAAAGTGCGGCGCACCCTCAGTACTGACCCTCTGACAGTGCGGCGCTCCCTCAGTACTGACCCTCCGACAGTGCAGCGCTTCCTCAGTACTGACCCTCCGACAGTGAGGTGCTCCCTCAATACTGACCCTACGACAGTGCAGCGTTCCCTCACTACTGACCCTCCGACAGTGCAGCTCTTCCGCAGTACTGACCCTCCGACAGTGCGGCACCCCCTCAGTACTGACCCTCCGACAGTGCGGCTCTCCCTCAGTACTGACCCTCTGACAGTGCAGCGCTCCCTCAGAACTGAACCTCCGACAGTGCTGCACGCCCTCAGTACTGACCCTCCGACAGTACGGCTCTCCCTCAGTACTAACACCCCGACAGTGCGGCGCTCCCTCAGTACTGACCCTCTGACAGTGCGGCTCTCCCTCAGTACTGACCCTCCGACAGTGCAGCTCTCCCTCACTACTGACCCACCGACAGCACCGCACTCTCTCAGCACCAACCCTCCGACAGTGTGGCTCTCCCTCAATACTGACCCTCCGACCGTGTGGCGCTCCCTCAGTACTGACCATGCGACAGTGCGGCACTCCCTCAGTACTGACCCTCCGAACCTGCGGCGCTCCCTCAGTACTGACCCTCCGACCGTGCGGCACTCCCTCAGTACTGACCCTCCGACCGTGCGGCGCTCCCTCAGTACTGACCCTCCGACAGTGCGGCTCTCCCTCAGTACTGACCCTCCGACAGTGAGGTGCTCCCTCAGTACTGACCCTCCGACAGTGCGGCGCTCCCTCAGTACTGGCCCTCCGACAGTGAGGTGCTCCCTCAGTACTGACCCTCCGACAGTGAGGTGCTCCCTCAGTACTGACCCTCCGACAGTGTGGCGCTCCCTCAGTACTGACCCTCCGAAAGTGCAGCGCTCCCTCAGCACTGACCCTCCGACAGTGCGGCTCTCCCTCGGTACTGAACCGGACAATGCGGCGCTCCCTCAGTACTGACCCTCCGACAGTGCCGCGCTCCCTCAGTACTGACCCTCCAACAGTGTGCCACTCCCTCGGTACTGACCCTCTGACAGCACGGCGCTCCCTCAGCACTGACCCTCCGAGAGTGCGGCTCTCCCTCAGTACTGACCCTCCGACAGTGAGGTGCTCCCTCAGTACTGACCCTCCGACAGTGAGGTGCTCCGTCAGTACTGACCCTCCGACAGTGAGGTGCTCCCTCAGTACTGACCCTCCGACAGTGTGGCGCTCCCTCAGTACTGACCCTCCGAAAGTGCGGCGCTCCCTCAGTACTGACTCTCTGACTGTGCGGGGCGCCCTCCGTACTGACCCTCCGAAAGTGCGGCGCTCCCTCAGTACTGACCCTCCAACAGTGCAGCGCTCCCTCAGTACTGACCATCCGACAGTGCGGCACTCCCTCAGTACTGACCCTCCGACCCTGCGGCGCTCCCTCAGTACTGACCCTCCGACAGTGCGGCGCTCCCTCACAACTGACCCACCGAAAGTGTGGCGCACCCTCAGTACTGACCCTCCGACAGTGAGGTGCTCCCTCAATGCTGACCCTCCGACAGTGCGGCACTCCCTCACTACTGACCCTCTGACAGTGAGGTGCTCCCTCACTACTGACCCTCCGACAGTGCAGCGCTTCCTCAGTACTGACCCTCCGACAGTGAGGTGCTCCCTCAATACTGACCCTCCGACAGTGCGGCGCTCCCTCACTACTGACCCTCTGACAGTGAGGTGCTCCCTCACTACTGACCCTCCGACAGTGCAGCGCTCCCTCAGTACTGACCCTCTGACAGCACCGCACTCCCTCAGCACCAACCCTCCGACAGTGCGGCGCTCCCTCAGTACTGACCCTCTGACAGTGCGGCTCTCCCTCAGTACTGACCCTCCGACAGTGCGGCTCTCCCTCAGTACTGACCCTCCGACAGTGCAGCTCTCCCTCAAAACTGACCCTCCGACAGCACCGCACTCCCTCAGCACCAACCCTCCGACAGTGCGGCTCTCCCTCAATACTGACCCTCCGACCGTGTGGCGCTCCCTCAGTACTGACCCCCGACAGTGCAGCGCTCCCTCAGAACTGAACCTCCGACAGTGCGGCGCTCCCTCAGCACTGACCCTCCGACAGTGCGGCTCTCCCTCGGTACTGAACCCCTGACAATGCGGCGCTCCCTCAGAACTGACCCTCCGAAAGTGCGGCGCTCCCTCAGTATTGACCCTCCGACAGTGTGCCACTCCCTCAGTACTGACCCTCTGACAGCACGGTGCTCCCTCAGCACTGACCCTCCGAAAGTGTGGCACTCCCTCAGTACTGACCCTCCGATAGTGTGGCGCTCCCTCAGCACTGACCCTCCGACAGTGCGGCGCTCCCTCTGTACTGACCCTCCAACAGCGTGCACTCCCTCAGTACTGACCCTCCGACAGTGCGGCGCTCCCTCAGTACTGACCCTCCGACAGTGCGGCACCCCCTCAGTACTAACCCTCCGACAGCGTGGCATTCCCTCAGTACTGACCGTCCGACAGTGCGGCGCTCCCTCATCACTGACCCTCCGACAGTGTGGCGCTCCCTCAGCACTGACCCTCCGACAGTGCGGCTCTCCCTCAGTACTGACACTCCGACAGTGCGGCTCTCCCTCAGTACTGACCCTCCGACAGTGCAGCTCTCCCTCACTACTGACCCTCCGACAGCACCGCACTCCCTCAGCACCAACCCTCTGACAGTGTGGCGTGCCCTCAATACTGACCCTCCGACCGTGTGGCGCTCCCTCAGTACTGACCATCCGACAGTGCGGCACTCCCTCAGTACTGACCCTCCGACCCTGCGGCGCTCCCTCACAACTGACCCACCGAAAGTGCGGCGCACCCTCAGTACTGACCCTCTGACAGTGCGGCGCTCCCTCAGTACTGACCCTCCGACAGTGCAGCGCTTCCTCAGTACTGACCCTCCGACAGTGAGGTGCTCCCTCAATACTGACCCTCCGACAGTGCGGCGTTCCCTCACTACTGACCCTCCGACAGTGCAGCTCTCCCTCAGTACTGACCCTCCGACAGTGCGGCACCCCCTCAGTACTGACCCTCCGACAGTGCGGCTCTCCCTCAGTACTGACCCTCTGACAGTGCAGCGCTCCCTCAGAACTGAACCTCCGACAGTGCTGCACGCCCTCAGTACTGACCCTCCGACAGTACGGCTCTCCCTCAGTACTGACACTCCGACAGTGCGGCGCTCCCTCAGTACTGACCCTCTGACAGTGCGGCTCTCCCTCAGTACTGACCCTCCGACAGTGCAGCTCTCCCTCACTACTGACCCTCCGACAGCACCGCACTCTCTCAGCACCAACCCTCCGACAGTGTGGCTCTCCCTCAATACTGACCCTCCGACCGTGTGGCGCTCCCTCAGTACTGACCATGCGACAGTGCGACACTCCCTCAGTACTGACCCTCCAACCCTGCGGCGCTCCCTCAGTACTGACCCTCCGAACGTGCGGCACTCCCTCAGTACTGACCCTCCGACAGTGCGGCTCTCCCTCAGTACTGACCCTCCGGCAGTGCGGCACCCCCTCAGTACTGACCCTCCGACAGTGCGGCTCTCCCTCAGTACTGACCCTCTGACAGTGCAGCGCTCCCTCAGAACTGAACCTCCGACAGTGCAGCGCTCCCTCAGCACTGACCCTCCGACAGTGCGGCTCTCCCTCGGTACTGAACCCCTGACAATGCGGCGCTCCCTCAGTACTGACCCTCCGACAGTGCCGCGCTCCCTCAGTACTGACCCTCCAACAGTGTGCCACTCCCTCAGTACTGACCCTCCAACAGTGTGCCACTCCCTCAGCACTGACCCTCTGACAGCACGGCGCTCCCTCAGCACTGACCCTCCGAAAGTGTGGCACTCCCTCAGTACTGACCCTCCGATCGTGTGGCGCTCCCTCAGCACTGACCCTCCGATAGTGTGGCGCTCCCTCAGTACTGACCATCCGACAGTGCGGCGCTCCCTCAGCACTGACCCTCCGATAGTGTGGCGCTCCCTCAGCACTGACCCTCTGACAGTGCGGCGCTCCCACAGCACTGACCCTCCGATAGTGTGGCGCTCCCTCAGTACTGACACTCCGACAGTGCGGCGCTCCCTCTGTACTGACCCTCCGAAAGCGTGGCACTCCCTCGGTACTGACCCTCCGACAGCGTGGCACTCCCTCAGTACTGACCCTCCAACAGCGTGGCACTCCCTCAGTACTGACCCTCCGACAATGCGGCGCTCCCTCAGTACTGACCCTCCGACAGTGCGGTACCCCCTCAGTACTAACCCTCCGACAGCGTGGCATTCCCTCAGTACTGACCGTCCGACAGTGCGGCGCTCCCTCATCACTGACCCTCCGACAGTGCGGCGCTCCCTCAGTACTGACCCTCCAACAGTGCAGCTCTCCCTCAGTACTGACCCTCCGACAGTGCGGCTCTCCCTCAGCACTGACCCTCCGACAGTGCGGCTCTCTCTCAGCACTGACCCTCCGACAGTGCGGCGCTCCCTCAGCACTGACCCCTGACAGTGCGGCGCTCCCTCAGCACTGACCCTCCGACAGTGCGGCCCTCCCTCAGCACTGACCATCCGACAGTGTGGTGCTCCCACAGTACTCCCCCTCCGACAGTGCAGCGCTCCCTCAGCACTGACCCTCCGACAGTGCTGCACGCCCTCAGTGTTGACCCTCCGACAGTGCGGCTCTTCCTCAGTACTGACACTCCGACAGTGCGGCGCTCCCTCAGTACTGACCCTCTGACAGTGCGGCTCTCCCTCAGTACTGACCCTCTGACAGTGCAGCTCTCCCTCAGTACTGACACTCCGACAGCACCGCACTCCCTCAGCACCAACCCTCCGACAGTGTGGCTCTCCCTCAATACTGACCCTCCGACCGTGTGGCGCTCCCTCAGTACTGACCATCCGACAGTGCGGCACTCCCTCAGTACTGACCCTCCGACCCTGCGGCGCTCCCTCAGTACTGACCCTCCGACCTTGTGGCACTCCCTCAGTACTGACCCTCCGACCGTGGGGCGCTCCCTAAGCACTGACCCTCCAACAGCACGGCGCTACCTCAGTACTGACCCTCCAACAGCGCGGCGCTCCCTCAGTGCTGACCCTCTGGACATGTCGTCTACTCCACCCAAGTTGATCTGACGGGAGTTTCGCCGGAATTTGTTCGACGGTGATGCCTCGCTGAGGCGCAGACATACCAGAGAAAAAGCCGTGACCAGCAGGAGATGATCAAGATGAGCAAACGCAACTGTGGGCCGGGAAAGGGGAAATTACGATGGGGAGTGAGGAAATGGCAGAGATGTTGTCGAGTCTTTTCCTCCTGCACGCATCAGGACAATCGCAAGAATACCAATGTCAGGGGAAACAACTACCTTGTGAGGAGAGAGTGCTGATTTGTTGGCAAGTGGACTCTGATTGGTGTGGGCATTGCTATGGAGAATGCACCAGTTAATGGTGACAGACAGTTAACTGCCAAGCATTGTTTGAAATTTAAACCAGGCAGCTCGATTCTGCTTGGTTTAGGCATTGCCCTGAGGAATGAACCAGCGAATGGCTGTCACTTATATTGTTTAAGTGAAACAGGCTCAGCGTGTGTACACGTTCTTTCTGTCTGCAAAGAACAGGGCCTCGTGCATTAATATATGTAGCTTCCAGTACGGCCGAAAGCGCCAACCTGTGAGGCCGACTGACAATCTTGCATTGGCGGTCAGCGTACTTTTTGGCACACTGAGGATTATTCAGCAAATGCTGTCCAATCTCAGAGTCAGCTCGCTCTACCATAGGAGACATCGATAACACTCCGGAAGCAACAGGGAAACCCAGATTGGGGAACTGCGGGAGTTCAGAATAAGCAATTGGGGGCTGAGTGGTGACAAGACCCATGGGCCCGATCACCTGCACCGTGGAGTTTTGAAAGGGGCAGTTTGCAGAGGAAATTCACCTAGCTAGAAGCAGTGGCTTCGAACTTCCAGGATTTTCTCGATACGAGAACAAGGGTTGAAAGAAAACAAACGTCACCCCATAGTTTTAAAAAGGAGGGGGAGGGAAAACGGGGGACGTAACTATCAGGATGGATAAGGGGGAACCAGTAGATGTGGTGCCCTTAGATCTTTGAAAAGCATTTGATGAGGTGCCACGAGACTATGACATAAAATGGGAGGTCATGTATTAGCATGGATTGAGGGTCGGTTAACGGGCAGCAAATAAGGGAAGGAATAAAGGGGGCATTTTCAAGTTGGCGGGCTTTAGCTTGTGGGGTATCACAAGGATCGGTGCTGGGGCCTCAGCTTCTTAAATCTCTACAAATTACTCGGGCGAATAGACGCTGAGAAGGGAGGGGCATCGTCACATCTTTCTGACTTGCCATCGCCAGGACAAACACGAGAATGCCAAATTTCAAAGGCTCACCGGAACCTGCACAACGGGAGAAAAGAGCAGGCTGATTGGCCGAGGCGTTGGCCACGGAGAGGGCAACCGCCAGCTCTCGGCTCCCCCAGCTCCCAGTCAAAATTCAAAAATTTGGCCTGCGCAGCTTTCTTTCGTTTGCAGAGGGTGGGTCCCTGAATTCTGAATGTACATCGCTTCGAGCACGTATAAATGAGCTGCGCGACGAGCTCGTCTGATTACCTTAAATTGGTTGTTAGTGTTGCTTTCAGCGCACCCGGCGTTCTTCAGCAAGTGCTGTCCAATCGCGGAATCACATCTCGCAGTCGATGTTTTGTTTTCGGGGGGGGGGGCGGTTTTTGTTTTTCCCTCACGCGAGCGCGGGCTGGCTGAGTACGGACAACCGGACAGACGTGGCTGTTTGGTCCGACTGGCCGATTGTCAGGACGCACGGCCTAGGCGCCCGGCGCCACACCGGCACCGGATTGCATGCCGACGCCATCCAGGTTCGCTGACGACACAGAGTTCAGTGGGGGAGGCCAGCGGGACGGAGTCGGCCGAGAGGCTGCGTCGGCAGGTTGGGCGAGCAGCGGAGAACGTGAGCCGGTGGCGCTGTAAGAGGGAAAGCGCAGGGTTATCCGGGAGGGGTTTGCATCCAGAGAGTTAACGTGAAGGTACGGCGAGCAATCAGAAAGGTAAACGGCCTGTTGGCCTTTACAAACGGGATTGGAGTGTAAAAAGGGAAGCCTCTGTACAATCCTACAGGCGAGTACTCCACACGGATTTGGGTCTCTTTACCCATGAAAGGGCAACCTTGCCCTAGAGGGAGTGGAACGAAGGCTCGCGAGGCTGGCTCTGGAGATGGGAGGGACGAGGAGAGTTGGGTTGATGTACCCCGGAGTTTTAACGAGAGGGTGAATGCAGCGAAGGGTGAGGGGGATAGGTTCTGGCAGGAAGGTGGGGACAGACGCTGGAAATCTGAATTAAACACAGGGAACGCTGGAACATTCCTTGCCGCATCCGCGGAGAGAGAAACAAGGGTTCACGTTTCGAGTCCGTCGGACTCCTCTTCAGAGCGAAAGGGGGGCAGAAACGTGCTGGGTTTTATACTGTTTAGGAGGGGGTGGAGCACGATCGGTGGTCAGGTCCTGTGGGAGCTCAGGACACAAGGCAAAGGGAGCGTCAATGGTGGTGTTAAAGACTAAAGCAAGTGCTGTTAGCGGCATAAGGGTAAGATAGCAGAGCAAGGGTCAGCGCTCTGTGAAAGCACAACCTGGAAACAAGTGACAGGTGGGAGGGGGTTTGGGGAAAGAGGACGACAAAACGTTAAAATAAATGAAACAAAATAGAAAAAATATTTTAAAAAATTAATAAATAAAAAAAATTGGATTTGAAAAGAGGTAAAGATGAAGGAGAGAGAGTTCACGATCTGAAGTTGTTGAACTCAACATTAAGTCCGGAAGGCTGGAAAGTGCCTAGTCGGAAGATGAGGTGCTGTTTCTCCAGTTTGCGTTGAGCTTCACTAGAACAATGGAGCAGGCCAAGGACGGGCACATGGGCACGAGAGCAGGATGGGGCGTTGAAATGGCGAGCGACAGGGAGGTCTAGGTCATGCTTGCCACTTTAACACTGGCGGCGTTCCACAAAGCGGTCACCCAGTCTGCGTTTGGTCTCTCCAACGTAGAGGAGATGGCATTGGGAGCAGCAGATGCAGTAAAACGAAGTGAGTGCAGCAGCAGAGGGAGCTGGGGGTATTTGTGAATAAATCATTGAAGGGGGCAGGACAGCTGGAGAGAGCGGTTAATAAAGCAGACAATACCCTGGGCTTTATTAATAGGGGCACTGAGTACAAGAACAAGGAGGTTATGTTAAACTTGTATAAGACACTAGTTCAACCGCAGCTGGAGTATTGTGTCCAGTTCTGGGCTCTGCACTTTAGGCTTTGGAGAGAGTGCAGAGGAGGTTTACGAGAACGATTCCAGGGATGAGGAACTTCAGTGACGTGGACAGATTGGGAAAGTTGGGACTCTCTCCCTTGGAGAAGAGACGGTGGAGATGAGATTTGATCGAGGTGTTCTTAAACACGAGGGGTCTGGGACAGAGCAGATGGGGGAAGGACAGAGAACCAGAGGGACACGGGTTGAAGGCGATGGGTAAAAGGAGCGATGGAGACACGAGGAGAAACTTTTTCACGCAGCGAGCGGTCAGGATCTGGAACGCGCTGCCCGAGCGTGTGGGGGTCAATCGAGGCTTTTGAGAGGGAAACGGGATGATTATTCAAAAGGAAACAATGTGCAGGGTTACGGGGAGAAGGCAGGAGAACGGCACGAAGTGAAATGCTGAGATGAGCAGAAATTTCTTCACCCAGTGGGTTGTGAATCTTTGAAAGTCGCTGAGGTTGTGCTCGGCTGTCGATTGTACTTAAGGCTGAGATGGACAGGTTTCTTGATCTCTAAGGGCTCCAAGGGATGTTCTTGGAGGGTCAGATAGAGGAATCCCCTGCCCTCCTTTGATTTACCTGTGCCTCACTCCACTCGGCTACCAATGACTGGCTAATGCCCATTTAGCCTGCACCATTTAACTCCCAGTGTCCAAAACAAAAACAGAATTACCTGGAAAAACTCAGCAGGTCTGGCAGCATCGGCGGAGAAGAAAAGAGTTGACATTTCGAGTCCTCATGACCCTTCGACAGAACTTGAGTTCGAGTCCAGGAAAGAGCTGAAATATAAGCTGGTTTAAGGTGTGTGTGTGGGGGGCGGAGAGATAGAGAGACAGAGAGGTGGAGGGGGTTGGTGTGGTTGTAGGGACAAACAAGCAGTGATAGAAGCAGATCATCAAAAGATGTCAACCACAATAGTACAATAGAACACATAGGTGTTAAAGTTAAAGTTGGTGATATTATCTAAACGAATGTGCTAATTAAGAATGGATGGTAGGGCACTCAAGGTATAGCTTTAGTGGGTTTTTTTTTTTATTTTTTTTATATAATGGAAATAGGTGGGAAAAGGAAAATCTTTATAATTTATTGGGAAAAAAAAGAGGAAGGGGGAAACAGAAAGGGGGTGGGGATGGGGGGGGGGGGGGGGGGGGGGGGGGGGGGGGGATGGGGGAGGGAGCTCACGACCTAAAGTTGTTGAATTCAATATTCAGTCCGGAAGGCTGTAAAGTCCCTAGTCGGAAGATGAGGTGTTGTTCCTCCAGTTTGCGTTGGGCTTCACTGGAACAATGCAGCAAGCCAAGGACAGACATGTGGGCAAGAGAGCAGGGTGGAGTGTTAAAATGACAAGCGACAGGGAGGTTTGGGTCATTCTTGCGGACAGACCGCAGGTGTTCTGCAAAGCGGTCGCCCAGTTTACGTTTGGTCTCTCCAATGTAGAGGAGACCACATTGGGAGCAACGAATGCAGTAGACTAAGTTGGGGGAAATGCAAGTGAAATGCTGCTTCACTTAGCTTCTATCACTGCTTGTTTGTCCCTACAACCACACCAACCCCCTCCACCTCTCTGTCTCTCTATCTCTCCGCCCCCCACACACACACCTTAAACCAGCTTATATTTCAGCTCTTTCCTGGACTCGAACTCAAGTTCTGTCGAAGGGTCATGAGGACTCGAAACGTCAACTCTTTTCTTCTCCGCCGATGCTGCCAGACCTGCTGAGTTTTTCCAGGTAATTCTGTTTTTGTTTTGGATTTCCAGCATCCGCAGTTTTTTTGTTTTTAACTCCCAGTGTCAGGCTGTTGACCCTTTAACCCCCCCCCCATGATTGGCTAATGCTCCCATTGCCCCCCAATGATTGGCTGATGTTTCTATTGTCCCCAAATGATTGGCTGATGACTCCCTTGTCCCCCCCATGTGATTGGTTGATGGTCCCATTGATTCCCACCCCCCCCCCCCCCCCCCCCCCCCCGGCCCAACAAAGATTGGCTGATGGTCCCATTGTCCCCCGCAATGATTGGCTAATGACCTGTTATTCCACCACCCCCCAATGATTGGCTGATGGTCCCATTATTCCCTCCCAGTGATTGGCTCATGACCCCATTGTTCGTCACCCCCAACCAATGGTTGGCTATTGACACCATTGTACCCCCCCCCCCCCCAACTGATTGGCTAATCACTCTATTATCTCCCCCCTCTATGATTGGCTGATGGTGCCATTGTTCCCCCCACTGATTGCCTGATGACTCTATTATCTCCCCCTCCACCCATGAGTGGCTGATGGTTCCACTGCCACCTCAAAGATTGGCTAATGACTCCATTATCTCTTCCCCCCCAGTGATTGGCTAATGACACCATTGTTTCACCACCCCCCCCCCACCATGAATGGCTAACAACTCTATTATCTCACCCCCCCCCCCCCCCCAATGATTGGCTGATGGTCCCACTGTCCTTCCAATGATGGCTAATGGCTCTATTATCTCCTCCCCCGATGATTGCGTTGATGGTCCCATTGTCCTCCCAATTATTGGCTAACAAATCCACTGTTCCCCCCCACCAGTGATTGGCAAACGACCCCACTGTCCCCCCCAGTGATTGGCTAACGACCCCATTGACCCCAGTGATTGGCTAACGATCCCATTGTCCCCCCAGTGATTGGCTAACGATCCCATTGTCCCCCAGTGATTGGCTAACGATCCCATTGTCCCCCCAGTGATTGGCTAACGATCCCATTGTCCCCCCAGTTATTGGCTCACGACCCCATTGTCCCCCCAGTTATGGCTAACGACCCCATTGTGTCCCCAGTGATTGGCTAATGACGCTATTATCTCCCCCCCCCCACGTCATTGTTTTCCCGCGGCCTCGCTTACCCGTCTCCCGTGGACACATAGAGAGAGAAAGAGGCGGGCCCGCTAGCTTCTTGCTTCCCTCCTTCAGTGCCCCAGCGCCGCTCCCTCCGCCGCCATCATTGTTTGGATAAAGCGGCTCAACTTACCAACCGGCTCCGCCTCCTTCCCGCCCCCAGTCTGACTGACGGCGCCCCCGACCCAATCAAAGCGCTCGGCCGGCCGACGCCGACCTATGAGCTGAGGCAAAGGGGCGGGGCTAGCGGGCTGTTCAACCGCCTGCCTGGCGTCCTGGAGGCTGACCAATGATCGGCGACGCCGCCGCCAGTTCACCCCCCACCCCCAACCAACTTCGTCCGTTATGTAAATGAGCAGGGGCGGGAGCTGGCGATAGCGTTTGAAGGCGGAGCAAGGGGGGGTGTCGACGATCATGATGGACGGGCAGAATATCCAATCGGAAGGCAGGTAACGGAAAATCGGTCCAATGGCCGGCGACACCGCCCCCCGTTCTGGGACGCGCGTGGCAGGACCAGTCCTACTGAGAAACCATCCGACCAATCGCAGGTAGCGAGGCGGTGACGTCAGACAATGGCTGGGCGGTTCTTCTGAAGGGAGCGGGACCTGACGTCAGTCTTTAAGGGAAGGGGCGCCCCCGACTGACAGGCGGATTAGCCAATCGAACGCATGGGAACCCCGACGTCGACCAATGGCCTGTGGGCATTAAATAACGTAGGGCGGGGCCTCGGGTTCCAGCAATGTCCTGAGTTGAACACCTTGGTAACCGAAAAAGCATTATTCATGCAGATTTTTTTAAAACCGATTCTTTATGTTGATTTTCCGGTTCGGGTCAAAATTTAATTCAAAGTTGGAAAATTAAAAAAAATAGATTCGATTTTCAGCTGGCCTGTCCGGCGCGCAGGGTGTTGTGGGGGTTGTAGTATCCTCCGGCGCCATTTTCCTCACGCCAAACTGCGTGGACCACAACGCCCAGAATGCCATTGGCCCCAGTCCAGCGCATGCGTACCGATCCTCCGGGCGGGAAGGGTGCTCAACCACGTGGATGTCAATAATCACGTCACGGGGCTACCAGTGGGACTCTGGGAGTTGTAGTTCCTCTCCCGCCATTACACCTACTGGTGACCATCAGGGGAACTACAAGCCCCAGAATCCTTGGCTTCCACTCATTGGGGCACGGAGGATAAAAGCAAGGAGGTTATGGTGAACTTGTTAAAAAAAAATCC
Source organism: Carcharodon carcharias (assembly GCF_017639515.1). Taxonomy (NCBI): domain Eukaryota; kingdom Metazoa; phylum Chordata; class Chondrichthyes; order Lamniformes; family Lamnidae; genus Carcharodon; species Carcharodon carcharias. The sequence goes on along the minus strand of NW_024470786.1, from coordinate 874,903 downwards.
TGGTTCTGCCTCAGTTGGAGTATTTGCGTCTACTCCCGGGCACCGCTCCTTAGGAAGGGTGCCAAGGCATTGGAGAGACTGCGGGAAAGATGCACGAGAATGGCTCTAGGGAACGAGGAACTTCAGTGACGTGGGTAGATTGGGGAAGTTGGGACTGTTCTCCTCGGAGAAGAGAAGGTCGAGAGGAGATTTGATCGAAGTGTTCAAAATCGTGAGGGGGTCTGGGACAGAGTGGATCGGGAGAAACTGTTCCCATTGGGGGAAGGATGGAGAAGCAGAGGGGCACGGGTTGAAGGCGATGGGTAAAAGGAGCGACGGAGACACGAGGAGAAACTTTTTCCTCGCAGCGAGGGGTTAGGATCCGGAATTCTGAATTGTGCATTTAAGACCGAGACAGGTAGGTTCTTGATCGGTACGGGGATCAAAGGTTACGGGGAGAAGGCGGGAGAACGGGGTTGAGAAACTCATCAGCCGTGATTTGAATGGCGGAGCGGACTCGATGGACCGATTGGCCTAATTTCTGCTCCTAGGTCTTATGGAACGTGCTGCCCGAGAGTGTGGGGGGGTGGCGGGGTCAAATCGAGGCTTTCGAGGAGGGGGGGTGGGGGGGAATCGGATTACCGTCCTTCCCGCTTGCACGCACGGCATCTTAAATTGCAGATGAATTAAATTACGAGCTCGTAACGTGGCGTGCTTTACCCTCGCTCAAAGCGGCATCGTACGCTCACAGGCGGGTGAGACCGTTCCCTGCAAACGAAAAGGGACTGTGCTCAAAACCTGCGGCTTTTTTTGGATATCGCCGGGGAGTTGACTTGCCAACGGATCGGCATTGCATGCGTTTTTTTTCCTGCGGTTATAAACCGTGGTGATCCTTTGAAATTTGGTGTTCTTGGGTTTGTCCTGATTTTTGGGGGTGGGGCGAGACGAAATTTGGCGTTCTTGGATTTGTGCTGATGAGTGCGAGATGGGGGGGAAAAAAACTCCCCACGGGGAAGCCATGGCCACTCCCTGATTCAGGAGCCGTGGCAACATCTTTCTGGAATGACCCCAAGTTTCCCCTGTTGGACCCCCACCCCCCCCAAATGGGCCCAAAATGGACGTTGGTGGTGGTGGTGGTGGTGTGGTTAATAGAAAAAACTACAACTCCCAGAGGCCACTGCGCGGCGACGCCGCCGCCGCCGCTCGGCCAATGGATAGCCACGTTGGGTGCTGACGTCGTCACGCCCGGCGCGCCATGACGTCGCCACCTCCCCCTGCCGCTTAGTTACGGCTGGGCAAGATGGCGGCGGCGACGCCGAGGTGGGAGACCTGGGTCCGCTGGCTGGCCTGCGGCCTGGGCCTGGTGCTGTCGGTCTACGCCTTCCACGTCGAGACCTCCAAGGAGCGGGACGCAACCTATCGGGCCATGTGCGACCTCAGCGACTCAATCAGCTGCTCCAAAGTCTTCACCTCCAGGTAAAAGCGGAGTGGGTTCACTGGGTTTGAAAGGTGGAGGCGGGCGCAGCGGTCGCCCCTCCACTGGCCAGGGCCTCCGTCCGTCAAGGCAGCCCCTGCTCCGATTGGCTCGTTCGGCTGCCGATCGGTACCGAGCCACCCTCCCTCCGCTCTCATTGGCCCACGGCCCCCCCCCGCCCCCCCCCCCCCCCCCCCCCCCCCCCCTCCCGGTCAGGCTCGTCCCGCCCCCTTGGCCCTCTCATTGGTCCGCAACTTCACGCGGCTCTGTTCCGCTGCCTGACCGCCCGCACGGCGCTCCCATTGGCCCGCCCGTCAAGCCTGTCCTGTGAGCCGCGTGCGCCCATTGGCCTGCTCGCCCGCCGGTCAAGCGCGTTGCGCCGGCCGTGCGCTGCCATTGGTCCGCATGCGCCACGTGGCCGTCCGCGGCCTGCCGCGCCCCCATTGGTTAGCTGACCCGCCCGTCAGCCGCATCCCGCCCACCTCGCGCTGCGCCCTTTGCCTTGCCTGCCGGCGCCCGCCACGTCAACCAACCCGCCCCTCCTCCTCACTGCTGTTGTCCACGTGTGCCCTCATTCACCCGATTGGACATTAGACCTGCCTGTCAAGCGCCGGCTTCCTTTGATTGGACAGCCGGCACGCATTCCCACCCAAGGATCAAGGGGATTCAGCCACGTCGCCTTACACCAGCCCCGCCCCCTTCAACCTGTCCTGAGGTAACTGGCGCATAAAAAGCTCTGTTTTAACTCAAAATATTTTTCCCTCCTTCCATCTTTATATTTTAAAAAAAGAATAAGCTACATTGTTTCAAGATAAATGTCATTTTGGTTTTTTTTTTGACGCTCGGCCTTGCCGATGCTGGTGTAATTTAAAAATGAAATTTCATTTATATATAGCCTTTTGCCACCTCCGGATTTCCTTGGCGATCGGCAGCCATTGACGCGGTCTCCAGGATGTGGCGGAGCCCGCACCCAGGGGAAGGCGGCGCCCATTTAGCGCACAACAGGCTCCCACAGACGTCAGTGAATCGGTCGGGCAGAATTCCATTCTGCTCCCCCACCGCTTCTTTGGTTGTGGCCCAGGGGTGTCCACAACCCGCCTGAGAAGGCAGGGCGTGGGGTTTAAAGCACAGGCAAAACATGGCGCCCGTGACAGCGCGGCGCTCCCTCGGCGCCGACCCTCCGACAGCGCGGCGCTCCCTCGGCGCCGACCCTCCGACAGCGCGGCGCTCCCTCGGCGCCGACCCTCCGACAGCGCGGCGCTCCCTCGGCGCCGACCCTCCGACAGCGCGGCGCTCCCTTGGCGCCGACCCTCCGACAGCGCGGCGCTCCCTTGGCGCAGACCCTCCGACAGCGCGGCGCTCCCTCGGCGCCGACCCTCCGACAGCGCGGCGCTCCCTCGGCGCCGACCCTCCGACAGCGCGGTGCTCCCTCGGCGCCGACCCTCCGACAGCGCGGCGCTCCCTCGGCGCCGACACTCCGACAGCGCGGCGCTCCCTCGGCGCCGACCCTCCGACAGTGCAGGGGTCACTCCTACCAAAACCTTGAGGCATCATGGAATCCGAGCTCAGTATCGGAGCCATCCAGAGCCAGCCCCTCCCGACTGTATGCGACAGTCCCATCACCTCTGGTGGCTCTGCCCTGCCGGTGGTACAGGTCATTCCCGGCCTGGGACGTTGGCCGTCAGCTCCGATCCCGTGAGGGTCACTACGTTGGAGCGGCAAGACCTCACCGTAGCCCGGCTGTTTACTGACCTCCCCTCACCTCACCACCGCCTCAGTCAATCGGTTGACGCACCAACCCGAGTGGGAAATGAGACACCGGAACAAGAGGTGGTGATCGACGCCGTGAAATTTCTTTGCGTGATTCACAAAGCAATGGGTCAGGGGGCTGGATTAAAGTTAGCTACTGTCGGAGCCTTGGCCCAAGTTAACCCCCCCCCCCCCCCCCCCCCCACCCCACCCCCGACCTGCCCCGTCACACTGATTGATTCCGGCTCTGGCCTGCAGTTGTCATGTTAGCAGCTCCCACCATAGTTGGCACATCTTTCTCCCTCTCGATCTCTATTTCTCTTGCATCCTTTCTCTTTCTGTCTCCCTCTCTCTGTCTGGCTCTGTCGCTCCCTCCTTCTCACTGTCCTCCTCTTCCCCTCCTCTCTCTCATCCCCTTCCCTCTCCATCTATGTCTTTGTCTTTCTCTCTCACTCCCTTTCAGTCTCTCTGTCTGCTTCTCTCCCTCACCCCCCCTCTCTCCCCCTCTCTGTCTCCTTCTCTGCCTTCCCCTCTGTTTGCCTTGCTCTCTGTCTGTCTTTCTCTCTCTCTCTCTCTCTCTCTCCTGTCTCATTCTCTCCCTCCCTCTCGCACTCTCTCAAAATCGCACAGTGCAGAAGAGGCCCTTCAGCCCATCGAGTCAGCACCGACGTGAGAGAAATACCTGACCTACCGACCATAGTTGGCACATCCTCTCTCTCTCTCTCTCCTCCCCTTGTCTCTCTCATTCTCTGTCCCCCTCTGTCTCCTCCTCTCTCTCTCACTCACTCTTTCCCTCTCTCTCTCTCTTGTTCTATCTGTCTCTCTCCCTCCCCATCTCTTTCCCTCTCCTTCCCCCTCCCTGACGATCAGAAATCATTGGGATCGCTTGCCCAGAGGTGAGGTCCTGGGCCTCAACTCCCTCCTGCGCTGGCTTTGAGCGCCCGCATCAATCCTCAGAATAACTTGCAGCGATGGGCGGTGGGAGCTTGGCTTTGTTTAGAAGCCTGCTGCCTCTATGAAGGAACAGAACCCGGGAGCAGGCGGAGCTGTGTCGTTGAACGGACCGGGGAGAGGGGGCTTGGGGGTGGAGAGGAGCGAGCTTGTCAGGGCAGTCATGAGATTGTAGCTGCGGGACCTCTGGCCACTACACGTCTCGCCCGGGGTCGGGGTGGTGGGGGTGGGGGGCTGGAATGCGTGCGATGGTCCCAGTTCATCTGCTTGCGCTGAGGTTTACGGGAATGATTTCAGGAACTGGAGGGCAGTGTGTAACGGACGTCTCCGGGCCTGGAGTGGCGCTGGAGTTCTGCGGGGCATGGTGGCGGGACCCTCGCTTCTCCTGAGGGAGCGCAGTTTTGAAACGTTACAGACGATCCAAAGCCTGGAAACGTGGTGAGGAGGACAGCGTAGAGCTAACAGGTCAGCGGGGTGGGTGGGCGGGCAAGTGGTAGATGCAGTTCAGTATGGGGAAACGTGAACGTCGAGACACAGTAGAAAATAATGGGTACAGAAACTGAGGGACCTGGGCGTATATGAGGACTGGAGTACAGGAGCAAAGACATCTTACTGCAGCTGTATAGGGGCCTCGGTGGGACCACACCTGGAGTATTGTGTGCAGTTTTGGTCTCCTTACCGAAGGAAGGATATCCTTGCCATAGAGGGAGCGCAGCGACTGATTCCTGGGGTGGTGGGATTGTCGTGTGAGGAGAGATCGAGCCGACCAGGCCTGTATGTGTTGGAGTTTAGATGAACGAGATTGGGGGGGGCGGGTGCGGGGGTCTCACTGAGACGTATAAAATTCTGACAGGGGTGGATGGACTGGATGCCGGGATGATGTTCCCTCCGGCTGGAGGGTCGAGAACAAGGGGTCGTAGTCTTGGGATACAGGGTAGGCCATTGAGGACTGAGACGAGGAGAGACTTCTTCACTCAGAGGGTGGTGCACCTGTGGAATTCTCTTAACACGGAGGCTATGGAGGGCAAGTCACGGAATAGATTTGAGAAGGAAATCGACAGATTTCTGGGCTCCAAAGGGGTCAAGGGATATGGAGAGAGAGCGGGAGTACAGCGTCGAGATAGAGGATCAGTCATGATCATATTGAATGGTGTAGCAGGCTCGAAGGGCCTAATGGCCTCCTTCTATTTTCTATACGTGTATAAATCATTGAAGATGGAAGGACAGGGTGGGAGAGTTGTTAATAAGGTATATGTTATCCTGGGCTTTACTTTAACGCGGGCATAGTGTACAAGAGCAAGGAGGTTATGTTGAACTTATCTAAGGTAATTGTTCAGTCTCAGCCAGACAATTGTGTCCTGTTCTGGGCTCCGCATTTTAGGAAGGATGTGAGAGAATTAGAGAGAGTACGGAAAAGATTCATGAGAACGGTTCCAGGGATGAGGAACTTCGGTTCCGTGGATCAATTGGAGAAGTTGGGACTGTTCTCCTCGGAGAAGAGAAGGCCGAGAGGAGATTTGATGGAGGTGTTCAAAATCACGAGGGGGTGTGGGACAGAGTGGATCGGGAGAAACTGTTCCCATTGGGGGAAGGATGGAGAAGCTGATGGACACGGGTTGAAGGCGATGGGTAAAAGGAGCGACGGAGACACGAGGAGAAACTGTCTCACGCAGCGAGGGGTTAGGATCTGGAAGGCGCTGCCTGAGAGTGTGGGGGAGGGAGGGTCAATCGAGGGGGTTAGGATCTGGAACGCGCTGCCTGAGAGTGTGGGGGAGGGAGGGTCAATCGAGGGGGTTAGGGTCTGGAAGGCGCTGTCTGAGAGTGAGGGGGAGGGAGGGTCAATCGAGGGGGTTAGGGTCTGGAAGGCGCTGTCTGAGAGTGAGGGGGAGGGAGGGTCAATCGAGGGGGTTAGGGTCTGGAAGGCGCTATCTGAGAATGAGGGGGAGGGAGGGTCAATCGAGGGTGTTTGAGAGTGAATGGGATTGTTATCGGGAAAGGAGGAACATGCAGGGGGAAAGGGGGAGAAGGCGGGGGGGAGTGGAACGAGGCGAGTTACTCTTGCAAAGGGCCAGCACAGGCTCGAAGGGCTGAATAGCGCCCCTCTGCGCTGTAACCTGTCCTCCAGTGGCCTGGCCAGGTTAACACAGATCCGGTCTGGGTGTGCGGGCGCGCGAGAGCGAGTGGAACCGTGAATGTTTTTTTTTCTTTTCCCCTCCGTGTTTGTCTTGGGGGTGGGGGAGTGGGTGGGGGGGGCGGTGGGGGTGGCGTGGGGGGGACGCTGCCAATCGCTGACCGTCTCCCCAGTGGACCCTTGATGAGGTGCTGGTGGTTCGTTTCAGGGCTCCAGGACGTCACGGAGAGACCACGCCAAAGGAATCTTACTCTTCGCCGGCTGACGGCTCTTTTTGTTGCAGGTGGGGCCGAGGTTTCGGGATGCTGGGAGCCCTTGTGGGGCATGACAGTACCTTAAACCAGCCGAACAGCGTGTACGGACTCCTCTTCTACCTCCTCCAAGTTCTCCTGAGTAAGGAATGTCTTCTTCCCGTTCTGTTTCTGTCAGACTTAATTGGGCTCAGGAAAGAGGTGGGCTCTGAGGGACAGGAGGAGAAGATGGAGAGACACCAGTCAGTGTACAGATATCTCCCTGAGAGAGAGGGGACTGAGAGACAATAGTCAGTGTACAGATATCTCCCTGAGAGAGCGGGACTGAGTGACACCAGTCAGTGTGCAGATATCTCCCTGAGAGGGAGCGGGGACTGAGATACACCCGTCATTGTACAGATATCTCTCTGAGAGAGAGGGACTGAGCGACACCAGTCAGTGTACAGATATCTCCCTGAGGGAGAGGGGACTGAGAGACACGAGTCAGTGTACAGATATCTCCCTGAGAGAGAAGGACTGAGAGGCACCAGTCAGTGTACAGATATCTCCCTGAGAGTGAGGGACTGAGGGACACCAGTCAGTGTACAGATATCACCCAAAGAGAGAGGGGACTGCGAGACACCAGTCAGTGTACAGATATCTCCCTGAGAGAGAGAGGGGACTGAGAGACACCCGGCTTTGTACAGATAACTCTCTGATAGAGAGGGACTGAGAGACACCAGTCAGTGTACAGATATCTTCCTGAGAGAGAGATGGGACTGAGAGACACCAGTCAGTGTACAGATATCTCCCTGAGAGAGAGAGGGGAATGAGAGACACCAGTCAGTGTACAGATATCTCCCTGAGAGAGAGATGGGACTGAGAGACACCATTCAGTGCACAGATATATCCCTGAGAGAGAGGGGACTTAGAGACACCAGACAGTGTACCGATATCTCCCTGAGAGAGAGAGGGATTGAGAGACAGCAGTTAGTGTACAGATAACTCCCTGAGAGAGAGGGACTGAAAGACACCAGTCAGTGTACAGATATCTCCCTGAGAGAGAGAGGGACAGAGAGGCACCAGTCAGTGTACAGATATCTCCCTGAGAGTGAGGGACTGAGAGACACTAGTCAGTGTACATGTATCTCCCTGAGAGGGAGAGGGGACTGAGAGACACCAGTCAGTGTACAGCTATCTCCCTGAGAGAGTGGGTACTGAGAGACACCCGTCATTTTACAGATATCTCTCTCTGAGATTGGGACAGAGAGACACCAGTCAGTGTTCAGATATCTCCCTGAGAGAGAGGGACTGAGAGACACCAGTCAGTGTACAGATATCTCCCTGAGAGGGGACTGAGAGACACCAGTCAATGTACAGATATCTCCCTGAGAGACAGGGGACTGAGAGACACCCGTCATTGTACAGATATCGCCGTGAGAGAGAGAGGGGACTGAGAGACACCATTCAGTGTACAGATATCTCCCTGAGAGAGAGGGGACTGAGAGACTCCCGTCAATGTACAGATATCTCTCTGTGAGAGTGGGACTGAGAGACACCAGTCAGTGTACAGATATCTCCCTGGGAGAGAGGGGACTGAGAGACACCAGTCAGTGTACAGATATCTCCCTGGGAGAGAGGGGACTGAGAGACAATTGTCAGTGTACAGATATCTCCCTGAGAGAGAGTGGACTGAGTGACACCAGTCAGTGTGCAGATATCTCCCTGAGAGGGAGAGAGGACTGAGATACACCAGTCAGTGTACAGATATCTCCCTGAGAGTGAGGGGACTGCCAGACACCAGTCAGTGTACAGATATCTCCCTGAGAGAGATTGGGGACTGAGAGACACCAGTCAGTGTACAGATATCTCTTTGAGAGAGAGAGGGGACTGAGAGACACCAGTCAATGTATAGATATCTCACTTACAGAGAGGGGACTGAGAGACACCTGTCATTGTACAGATAACTATCTGATAGAGAGGGACTGAGAGACACCAGTCAGTGTACAGGTATCTCCCTTAGAGAGAGGGGACTGAGAGACACCCGTCATTGTACAGATAACTCTCTGGTAGAGAGGGACTGAGAGACACCCGTCATTGTACAGATAACTCTCTGATAGAGAGGGACTGAGAGACACCAGTCAGTGTACAGATATCTCCCTGAGAGAGAGGGGACTGAGAAACACCAGTCAGTGTACAGATATCTCCCTGAGAGTGATGGACTGAGAGACAGCAGTCATTATACAGATGTCTCCCTGAGAGGGAGAGGGGACCGAGAGACACCAGTCAGTGTACAGATATCTCAATGAGAGGAGGGGACTGAGAGACACCCGTAATTGTACAGATATCTCTCTGAGAGAGAGGGACTGAGAGACACCAGTCTGTGTACAGATTTTTCCCTGAGAGAGAGGGGACTGAGAGACACCAGTCAGTGTACAGATATATCCCTGAGAGAGAGGGACTGAGAGACACCATTCAGTGCACAGATATATCCCTGAGAGAGATGGGACTGAGAGACACCAGACAGTGTACCGATATCTCCCTGAGAGAGAGAGGGATTGAGAGACAGCAGTCAGTGTACCGATAACTCCCTGAGAGAGAGGGACTGAAAGACACCAGTCAGTGTACAGATATCTCCCTGAGAGAGAGAGAGGGACTGAGAGACACCATTCAGTGTACAGATAACTGCCTGAGAGAGAGGGACTGAAAGACACCAGTCAGTGTACAGATATCTCCCTTAGATAGAGGGGACTGAGAGACATCCGTCATTGTACAGATATCTCCCTGAGAGAGGGAGCTACTGAGAGACACCCGTCATTGTACAGATATCTCGCTGAGAGAGAGAGGGGACTGAGAGACACTAGTCTGTGTACAGACATCTCCCTGGGAGGAAGAGGTACTGGGAGACACCCGTCAGTGTACAGATATTTCCCAGAGAGAGAGAGGACTGAGAGACAACAGTCAGTGTACAGATATCTCCCTGAAAGAGAGCGGATTGAGAGACACCAGACAGTGTACAGATATCTCCCTGAGAGAGAGAGGACTGAGAGACACCATTCAGTGCACAGGAATCTCCCAGAGAAAGAGGGGACTGAGAGACACCAGTCAGTGTACAGATATATCCCTGAGAGAGAGAGAGGGACTGAGAGACAGCAGTCAGTGTACAGATATCTCCCTGAGGGTGAGGGACTGAGAGACACCAGTCAGTGTACATATATCTCCCTGAGAGGGAGAGGGGACTGAGATACACCCGTCATTGTACAGATATCTCTCTGAGAGAGAGGGACTGAGCGACACCAGTCAGTGTACAGATATCTCCCTGAGGGAGAGGGGACTGAGAGACACGAGTCAGTGTACAGATATCTCCCTGAGAGAGAAGGACTGAGAGGCACCAGTCAGTGTACAGATATCTCCCTGAGAGTGAGGGACTGAGGGACACCAGTCAGTGTACAGATATCACCCAGAGAGAGAGGGGACTGCGAGACACCAGTCAGTGTACAGATATCTCCCTGAGAGAGAGAGGGGACTGAGAGACACCCGGCTTTGTACAGATAACTCTCTGATAGAGAGGGACTGAGAGACACCAGTCAGTGTACAGATATCTTCCTGAGAGAGAGATGGGACTGAGAGACACCAGTCAGTGTACAGATATCTCCCTGAGAGAGAGAGGGGAATGAGAGACACCAGTCAGTGTACAGATATCTCCCTGAGAGAGAGATGGGACTGAGAGACACCATTCAGTGCACAGATATATCCCTGAGAGAGAGGGGACTTAGAGACACCAGACAGTGTACCGATATCTCCCTGAGAGAGAGAGGGATTGAGAGACAGCAGTTAGTGTACAGATAACTCCCTGAGAGAGAGGGACTGAAAGACACCAGTCAGTGTACAGATATCTCCCTGAGAGAGAGAGGGACAGAGAGGCACCAGTCAGTGTACAGATATCTCCCTGAGAGTGAGGGACTGAGAGACACTAGTCAGTGTACATGTATCTCCCTGAGAGGGAGAGGGGACTGAGAGACACCAGTCAGTGTACAGCTATCTCCCTGAGAGAGTGGGTACTGAGAGACACCCGTCATTTTACAGATATCTCTCTCTGAGATTGGGACAGAGAGACACCAGTCAGTGTTCAGATATCTCCCTGAGAGAGAGGGACTGAGAGACACCAGTCAGTGTACAGATATCTCCCTGAGAGGGGACTGAGAGACACCAGTCAATGTACAGATATCTCCCTGAGAGACAGGGGACTGAGAGACACCCGTCATTGTACAGATATCTCCGTGAGAGAGAGAGGGGACTGAGAGACACCATTCAGTGTACAGATATCTCCCTGAGAGAGAGGGGACTGAGAGACTCCCATCAATGTACAGATATCTCTCTGTGAGAGTGGGACTGAGAGACACCAGTCAGAGTACAGATATCTCCCTGGGAGAGAGGGGACTGAGAGACACCAGTCAGTGTACAGATATCTCCCTGGGAGAGAGGGGACTGAGAGACAATTGTCAGTGTACAGATATCTCCCTGAGAGAGAGTGGACTGAGTGACACCAGTCAGTGTGCAGATATCTCCCTGAGAGGGAGAGAGGACTGAGATACACCCGTTATTGTACAGATATCTCTCTGAGAGAGAGGGACTCAGTGACACCAGTCAGTGTTCAGATATCTCCCTGAGAGAGAGGGGGTACTGAGAGACACCAGACAGTGTACAGTTTTCTCCCTGAGAGAGAGGGACTGAGAGACACCAGTCAGTGTACAGATATCTCCCTGAGAGTGAGGGGACTGCCAGACACCAGTCAGTGTACAGATATCTCCCTGAGAGAGATTGGGGACTGAGAGACACCAGTCAGTGTACAGATATCTCTTTGAGAGAGAGAGGGGACTGAGAGACACCAGTCAATGTATAGATATCTCACTTACAGAGAGGGGACTGAGAGACACCTGTCATTGTACAGATAACTATCTGATAGAGAGGGACTGAGAGACACCAGTCAGTGTACAGGTATCTCCCTTAGAGAGAGGGGACTGAGAGACACCCGTCATTGTACAGATAACTCTCTGGTAGAGAGGGACTGAGAGACACCCGTCATTGTACAGATAACTCTCTGATAGAGAGGGACTGAGAGACACCAGTCAGTGTACAGATATCTCCCTGAGAGAGAGGGGACTGAGAAACACCAGTCAGTGTACAGATATCTCCCTGAGAGTGATGGACTGAGAGACAGCAGTCATTATACAGATGTCTCCCTGAGAGGGAGAGGGGACCGAGAGACACCAGTCAGTGTACAGATATCTCAATGAGAGAGAGGGGACTGAGAGACACCCGTAATTGTACAGATATCTCTCTGAGAGAGAGGGACTGAGAGACACCAGTCTGTGTACAGATTTTTCCCTGAGAGAGAGGGGACTGAGAGACACCAGTCAGTGTACAGATATATCCCTGAGAGAGAGGGACTGAGAGACACCATTCAGTGCACAGATATATCCCTGAGAGAGATGGGACTGAGAGACACCAGACAGTGTACCGATATCTCCCTGAGAGAGAGAGGGATTGAGAGACAGCAGTCAGTGTACCGATAACTCCCTGAGAGAGAGGGACTGAAAGACACCAGTCAGTGTACAGATATCTCCCTGAGAGAGAGAGAGGGACTGAGAGACAGCAGTCAGTGTACAGATATCTCCCTGAGGGTGAGGGACTGAGAGACACCAGTCAGTGTACATATATCTCCCTGAGAGGGAGAGGGGACTGAGAGACACCAGTCAGTGTACAGCTATCTCCCTGAGAGAGTGGGTACTGAGAGACACCCGTCATTTTACAGATATCTCTCTGTGCGAGTGGGACTGAGAGACACCAGTCAGTGTACAGATATCTCCCTGAGAGAGAGGGACTGAGAGACACCATTCAGTGTACAGATAACTGCCTGAGAGAGAGGGACTGAAAGACACCAGTCAGTGTACAGATATCTCCCTTAGATAGAGGGGACTGAGAGACATCCGTCATTGTACAGATATCTCCCTGAGAGAGGGAGGTACTGAGAGACACCAGTCAGTGTACAGATATCTCCCTGAGAGTGAGGGACTGAGAGACACCAGTCAGTGTACAGATATCTCCCTGAGAGAGAGGGGACTGAGAGACACCCGTCATTGTACAGATATCTCGCTGAGAGAGAGAGGGGACTGAGAGACACTAGTCTGTGTACAGACATCTCCCTGGGAGGAAGAGGTACTGGGAGACACCCGTCAGTGTACAGATATTTCCCAGAGAGAGAGAGGACTGAGAGACAACAGTCAGTGTACAGATATCTCCCTGAAAGAGAGCGGATTGAGAGACACCAGACAGTGTACAGATATCTCCCTGAGAGAGAGAGGACTGAGAGACACCATTCAGTGCACAGGAATCTCCCAGAGAAAGAGGGGACTGAGAGACACCAGTCAGTGTACAGATATATCCCTGAGAGAGAGGGACTGAGAGACACCATTCAGTGCACAGATATATCCCTGAGAGAGATGGGACTGAGAGACACCAGACAGTGTACCGATATCTCCCTGAGAGAGAGAGGGATTGAGAGACAGCAGTCAGGGTACAGATAACTCCCTGAGAGAGAGGGACTGAAAGACACCAGTCAGTGTACAGATATCTCCCTGAGAGAGAGAGAGGGACTGAGAGACACCAATCAGTGTACAGATATCTCCCTGAGAGTGAGGGACTGAGAGACACCAGTCAGTGTACAGATATCTCCCTGAGAGGGAGAGGGGACTGAGAGACACCAGTCAGTGTACAGATATCTCGCTGATTGAGAGGGACTGAGAGACACCATTCAGTGTACAGATCTCTCCCTGAGAGAGGGAGGGACAGAGAGACACCAGTCAGTGTACAGATATCTCCCTGAGAGAGAGGGACTGAGAGACAGCAGTCAGTATACAGAAGTCTCCCTGAGAGGGGGAGGGGACCGAGAGACACCAGTCATTGTACAGATATCTCCCTGAGAGAGAGAGGGACAGAGAGGCACCAGTCAGTGTACAGATATCTCCCTGAGAGTGAGGGACTGAGAGACACCAGTCAGTGTACATGTATCTCCCTGAGAGGGAGAGGGGACTGAGAGACACCAGTCAGTGTACAGCTATCTCCCTGAGAGAGTGGGTACTGAGAGACACCCGTCATTTTACAGATATCTCTCTGTGAGAGCGGGACTGAGAGACACCAGTCAGTGTACAGATATCTCCCTGAGAGAGAGAGGACTGAGAGTCACCAGTCAGTGTACAGATATCTTCCTGAGAGAGAGGGACTGAGAGACAACAGTCAGTGTACAGATATCTCCCTGAAACAGAGCGGACTGAGAGACACCAGTCAGTGTGCGGATATCTCCCTGAGAGAGAGAGGACTGAGAGACACCAGTCAGTGTCTCGATATCTCCCTGAGAGAGAGGGACTGAGTGACACCCGTCATTGTACAGATATCTCTCAGAGAGAGAGGGACTGAGTGACACCATTCAGTGTACAGATATCTCCCTGAGAGAGAGGGGACTGAGAGACACCCGTCAGTGTACAGATATCTCCCTGAGAGTGAGGGTCTGAGAGACACCAGTCAGTGTACAGATTTCACCCAGAGAGAGAGGGGATGCGAGATATCACTCAGTGTGCAGATATCTCCCTGGGAGAGAGATGGGACTGAGAGACACCAGTCAGTGTGCAGATATCTCCCTGAGAGAGAGGGACTGAGAGCCACCATTCAGTGTACAGATATCTCCGAGATAGTGGGGACTGAGAGACAACAGTCAGTGTACAGATATCTCCCTGAGAGAGAGGGTACTGAGAGACATCAGTCAGTGTACAGATATCTCCCTGAGAGAGAGATGGGACTGAGAGACACCAGTCAGTGTACAGATATCTCCCTGAGAGAGAGAGGGGAATGAGAGACACCAGTCAGTGTACAGATATCTCCCTGAGAGAGAGATGGGACTGAGAGACACCATTCAGTGCACAGATATATCCCTGAGAGAGAGGGGACTTAGAGACACCAGACAGTGTACCGATATCTCCCTGAGAGAGAGAGGGATTGAGAGACAGCAGCTAGTGTACAGATAACTCCCTGAGAGAGAGGGACTGAAAGATACCAGTCAGTGTACAGATATCTCCCTGAGAGAGAGAGGGACAGAGAGGCACCAGTCAGTGTACAGATATCTCCCTGAGAGTGAGGGACTGAGAGACACCAGTCAGTGTACATGTATCTCCCTGAGAGGGAGAGGGGACTGAGAGACACCAGTCAGTGTACAGCTATCTCCCTGAGAGAGTGGGTACTGAGAGACTCCCGTCATTTTACAGATATCTCTCTGTGAGAGTGGGACTGAGAGACTCCCGTCAGTGTACAGGTATCTCCCTGAGAGAGAGGGACTGAAAGACACCAGTCAGTGTACAGATATCTCCCTGAGATAGAGAGGGACAGAGAGACACCAGTCAGTGTTCAGATATCTCCCTGAGAGAGAGGGGACTGAGAAACACCAGTCAGTGTACAGATATCTCCCTGAGAGTGATGGACTGAGAGACAGCAGTCATTATACAGATGTCTCCCTGAGAGGGAGAGGGGACCGAGAGACACCAGTCAGTGTACAGATATCTCAATGAGAGAGAGGGGACTGAGAGACACCCGTAATTGTACAGATATCTCTCTGAGAGAGAGGGACTGAGAGACACCAGTCTGTGTACAGATTTTTCCCTGAGAGAGAGGGGACTGAGAGACACCAGTCAGTGTACAGATATATCCCTGAGAGAGAGGGACTGAGAGACACCATTCAGTGCACAGATATATCCCTGAGAGAGATGGGACTGAGAGACACCAGACAGTGTACCGATATCTCCCTGAGAGAGAGAGGGATTGAGAGACAGCAGTCAGTGTACCGATAACTCCCTGAGAGAGAGGGACTGAAAGACACCAGTCAGTGTACAGATATCTCCCTGAGAGAGAGAGAGGGACTGAGAGACAGCAGTCAGTGTACAGATATCTCCCTGAGGGTGAGGGACTGAGAGACACCAGTCAGTGTACATATATCTCCCTGAGAGAGTGGGTACTGAGAGACACCCGTCATTTTACAGATATCTCTCTGTGCGAGTGGGACTGAGAGACACCAGTCAGTGTACAGATATCTCCCTGAGAGAGAGGGACTGAGAGACACCATTCAGTGTACAGATAACTGCCTGAGAGAGAGGGACTGAAAGACACCAGTCAGTGTACAGATATCTCCCTTAGATAGAGGGGACTGAGAGACATCCGTCATTGTACAGATATCTCCCTGAGAGAGGGAGGTACTGAGAGACACCAGTCAGTGTACAGATATCTCCCTGAGAGTGAGGGACTGAGAGACACCAGTCAGTGTACAGATATCTCCCTGAGAGAGAGGGGACTGAGAGACACCCGTCATTGTACAGATATCTCGCTGAGAGAGAGAGGGGACTGAGAGACACTAGTCTGTGTACAGACATCTCCCTGGGAGGAAGAGGTACTGGGAGACACCCATCAGTGTACAGATATTTCCCAGAGAGAGAGAGGACTGAGAGACAACAGTCAGTGTACAGATATCTCCCTGAAAGAGAGCGGATTGAGAGACACCAGACAGTGTACAGATATCTCCCTGAGAGAGAGAGGACTGAGAGACACCATTCAGTGCACAGGAATCTCCCAGAGAAAGAGGGGACTGAGAGACACCAGTCAGTGTACAGATATCTCGCTGATTGAGAGGGACTGAGAGACACCATTCAGTGTACAGATCTCTCCCTGAGAGAGGGAGGGACAGAGAGACACCAGTCAGTGTACAGATATCTCCCTGAGAGAGAGGGACTGAGAGACACCAGTCAGTGTACAGATATCTCCCTGAGAGTGAGGGACTGAGAGACAGCAGTCAGTATACAGAAGTCTCCCTGAGAGGGGGAGGGGACCGAGAGACACCAGTCATTGTACAGATATCTCCCTGAGAGAGAGAGGGACAGAGAGGCACCAGTCAGTGTACAGATATCTCCCTGAGAGTGAGGGACTGAGAGACACCAGTCAGTGTACATGTATCTCCCTGAGAGGGAGAGGGGACTGAGAGACACCAGTCAGTGTACAGCTATCTCCCTGAGAGAGTGGGTACTGAGAGACACCCGTCATTTACAGATATCTCTCTGTGAGAGCGGGACTGAGAGACACCAGTCAGTGTACAGATATCTCCCTGAGAGAGAGAGGACTGAGAGTCACCAGTCAGTGTACAGATATCTTCCTGAGAGAGAGGGACTGAGAGACAACAGTCAGTGTACAGATATCTCCCTGAAACAGAGCGGACTGAGAGACACCAGACAGTGTACAGATATCTTCCTGAGAGAGAGAGTACTGAGAGACACCAGTCTGTGTACAGATATCTCCCTGAGAGAGAGGGACTGAGAGACACCATTCAGTGTACAGGTATCTCCCAGAGAAAGAGGGGACTGAGAGACACCAGTCAGTGTACAGATATTTCCTGAGAGAGAGGGTCTGAGAGACACCATTCAGTGCACAGATATATCCCTGAGAGAGAGGGGACTGAGAGACACCATTCAGTGTACAGATACCTCCCTGAGAGAGAGAGGGGACTGAGAGACACCAGTCTGTGTACAGGCATCTCCCTGGGAGGAAGAGGGACTGAGAGACACCAGTCAGTGTACAGATATCTCCCTGAGAGACAGGGGACTGAGTGACACCCGTCAATGTACAGATATCTCTCTGAGAGAGAGGGACTGAGAGACAATAGTCAGTGTACAGATATCTCCCTGAGAGAGAGAGGACTGAGAGACACCAGTCAGTGTACAGATATCTCCCTGAGAGAGAGGGACTGAGTGACACCAGTCAGTGTACAGATATCTCCGTGAGAGAGAGAGGGGATTGAGAGACACCAGTCAGTGTACAGATATCTCCCTGAGAGAGAGGGGACTGAGAGACACCTGTCAGTGTACAGATATCTCCCTGGGAGAGAGGGGACTGAGAGACACCAGTCAGTGTACAGATATCACCCAGAGCGAAAGGGGACTGCGAGACATCAGTCAGTGTACAGATATCTCCCTGAGAGAGAGATCGGACTGAGAGACACCAGTCAGTGTACAGATATCTCCCTGAGGGAGAGGGACTGAGAGACACCAGTCAGTGTACAGATATCTCCCTGAGAGAGAGGGGATTGAGAGACACCCGCCATTGTACAGATATCTCCCTGAGAGAGAGGGTACTGAGAGACACCCGTCATTGTACAGATATCTCCCTGACAGCGAGGGGACTGCGAGACACCAGTCAGTGTACAGATATCTCCCTGAGAGGGAGAGGGGACTGAGAGACACCCGTCATTGTACAGATAACTCTCTGATAGAGAGGGACTGAGAGACACCAGTCAGTGTACAGATATCTCGCTGATGGAGAGGGACTGAGAGACACCAATCAGTGTACAGATCTCTCCCTGAGAGTGTGGGACTGAGAGACAGCAGTCATTATACAGATGTCTCCCTGAGAGGGAGAGGGGACCGAGAGACACCAGTCAGTGTACACATATCTCGCTGAGAGAGAGAGGGGACTGAGAGACACTAGTCTGTGTACAGATCTCTCCCTGAGAGAGAGGGACTGAGAGACACCAGTCAGTGTACAGATATCTCCCTGAGAGAGAGAGACTGAGAGACACCAGTCAGTGTACAGATATCTCCCTGGGAGAGAGGGGACTGAGAGGAACTAGTCAGTGTACAGATATCTCCCAGAGAGAGAGAGGACTGAGAGACACCAGTCAGTGTACAGATATCTCCCTGAGAGAGAGGGACTGAGTGACACCAGTCAGTATGCAGATATCTCCCTGAGAGGGAGAGGGGACTGAGATACACCCGTCATTGTACAGATATCTCTCTGAGAGAGAGGGACTGAGTGACACCAGTCAGTGTTCAGATATCTCCCTGAGAGAGAGAGGGATTGAGAGACAGCAGTCAGTGTACAGATAACTCCCTGAGAGAGTGGGACTGAGAGACACCCGTCATTGTACAGATATCTCCCTGAGAGAGAGGGTACTGAGAGACACCATTCAGTGCAAAGATATATCCCTGAGAGAGATGGGACTGAGAGACACCAGACAGTGTACCGATATCTCCCTGAGAGAGAGAGGGATTGAGAGACAGCAGTCAGTGTACCGATAACTCCCTGAGAGAGAGGGACTGAAAGACACCAGTCAGTGTACAGATATCTCCCTGAGAGAGAGAGGGCACTGAGAGACACCAGTCTGTGTACAGACATCTCCCTGGGAGGAAGAGGGACTGAAAGACACCAGTCAGTGTACAGATATCTCCCTGAGATAGAGAGGGTCAGAGAGACACCAGTCAGTGTTCAGATATCTCCATGAGAGAGAGGGACTGAGAGACACCAGTCAGTGTACAGATATCTCCCTGGGAGGGGACTGAGAGACACCAGTCAATGTACAGATATCTCCCTGAGAGACAGGGGACTGGGAGACACCCGTCATTGTACAGATATCTCCGTGAGTGAGAGAGGGGACTGAGAGACACCCGTCAATGTACAGATATCTCTCTGAGAGAGAGGGACTGAGAGACAATAGTCAGTGTACAGATATCTCCCTGAGAGAGAGAGGACTGAGAGACACCAGTCAGTGTACAGATATCTCCCTTAGAGAGAGGGACTGAGTGACACCAGTCAGTGTACAGATATCTCCCTGAGAGAGACGGGACTGAGAGACACCAGTCAGTGTACAGATATCTCCCTGAGAGTGAGGGACTGAGAGACACCAGTCAGTGTACAGATATCCCCCTGGGAGAGAGGGGACTGAGAGGAAATAGTCAGTGTACAGATATCCCCCTGGGAGAGAGGGGACTGAGAGACACCAGTCAGTGTACAGATATCTCCCTGAGAGAGAGGGACTGAGTGACACCAGTCAGTATGCAGATATCTCCCTGAGAGGGAGAGGGGACTGAGATACACCCGTCATTGTACATATCTCTCTGAGAGAGAGGGACTGAGTGACACCAGTCAGTGTACAGATATCTCCCTGAGATAGAGAGGGACAGAGAGACACCAGTGTACAGATATCTCCCTGAGAGTTAGGGACTGAGAGACACCAGTCAGTGTACAGATATCTCCCTGAGAGTGAGGGACTGAGAGACTGCAGTCAGTATACAGGTGTCTCCCTGAGAGGGAGAGGGCACCGAGAGACACCAGTCAGTGTACAGATATCTCCCTGAGAGTTAGGGACTGAGAGACACCATTCAGTGTGCAGATATCTCGCTGTGAGAGAGAGGGGACTGAGAGACACTCGTCTGTGTACAGACATCTCCTTGAGAGGAAGAGGGACTGGGAGACACCAGTCAGTGTACAGATATCTCCCTGAGAGAGAGAGGACTGAGAGACACCAGTCAGTGTACAGATATCTCCTGAGAGAGTGGGACTGAGAGACAACAGTCAGTGTACAGATATCTCCCTGAAAGAGAGCGGACTGAGAGACACCAGACAGTGTACAGATATCTTCCTGAGAGAGAGAGTACTGAGAGACACCAGTCTGTGTACAGATATCTCCCTGAGAGAGAGGGACTGAGAGACACCATTCAGTGTACAGGTATCTCCCAGAGAAAGAGGGGACTGAGAGACACCCGTCATTGTACAGATAACTCTCTGATAGAGAGGGGCTGAGAGACACCAGTCAGTGTACAGATATCTCGCTGATGGAGAGGGACTGAGAGACACCATTCAGTGTACAGATCTCTCCCTGAGAGTGTGGGACTGAGAGACAGCAGTCATTATACAGATGTCTCCCTGAGAGGGAGAGGGGACCGAGAGACACCAGTCAGTGTACACATATCTCGCTGAGAGAGGGGACTGAGAGACACTAGTCTGTGTACAGATCTCTCCCTGAGAGAGAGGGACTGAGAGACACCAGTCAGTGTACAGATATCTCCCTGAGAGAGAGAGACTGAGAGACACCAGTCAGTGTACAGATATCTCCCTGGGAGAGAGGGGACTGAGAGGAACTAGTCAGTGTACAGATATCTCCCAGAGAGAGAGAGGACTGAGAGACACCAGTCAGTGTACAGATATCTCCCTGAGAGAGAGGGACTGAGTGACACCAGTCAGTATGCAGATATCTCCCTGAGAGGGAGAGGGGACTGAGATACACCCGTCATTGTACAGATATCTCTCTGAGAGAGAGGGACTGAGTGACACCAGTCAGTGTTCAGATATCTCCCTGAGAGAGAGAGGGATTGAGAGACAGCAGTCAGTGTACAGATAACTCCCTGAGAGAGTGGGACTGAGAGACACCCGTCATTGTACAGATATCTCCCTGAGAGAGAGGGTACTGAGAGACACCCGTCATTGTACAGATATCTCCCTGAGAGTGAGGGACTGAGAGACACCAGTCAGTGTACAGATATCATCCAGAGCGAGAGGGGACTGCGAGACATAAGTCAGTGTACAGATATCTCCCTGAGAGAGTGGGACTGAGAAACACCATTCAGTGTACAGATATCTCCCTGAGAGAGAGGGACTGAGAGACACCAGTCAGTGTACGGATAACTCCCTGAGAGAGAGGGACTGAGAGACACCCGTCATTGTACAGATAACTATCTGATAGAGAGGGACTGAGAGACACCAGTCAGTGTACAGATATCTCCCTGAGAAAGAGGGGACTGAGAGACACTAGTCTGTGTACAGACATCTCCCTTAGAGAGAGGGGACTGAGAGACACCCGTCATTGTACAGATAACTATCTGATAGAGAGGGACTGAGAGACACCAGTCAGTGTACAGATATCTCCCTGAGAGAGAGGGGACTGAGAGACACTAGTCTGTGTACAGACATCTCCCTGGGAGGAAGAGGGACTGAGAGACACCAGGCAGTGTACAGATATCTCCCAGAGAGAGAGAGGGACAGAGAGACACCAGTCAGTGTACAGATATCTCCCTGAGAGTGAGGGACTTAGAGACATCAGTCAGTGTACAGATATCTCCCTGAGAGTGAGGTACTGAGAGACAGCAGTCAGTATACAGATATCTCCCTGAGAGGGAGAGGGGACCGAGAGACACCAGTCAGTGTACAGATATCTCCCTGAGAGAGAGGGGACTGAGAGACACCCGTTATTGTACAGATATCTCTCTGAGAGAGAGGGACTGAGAGACACCAGTCTGTGTACAGATATCTCCCTGAGAGAGAGGGGCTGAGAGACACCAGTCAGTGTTCAGATATCTCCCTGAGAGAGAGAGGGGACTGAGAGACACTCGTCTGTGTACAGACATCTCCCTGAGAGGAAGAGGGACTGGGAGACACCAGTCAGTGTACAGATATCTCCCTGAGAGAGAGAGCACTGAGAGACACCAGTCAGTGTACAGATATCTCCCTGAGAGAGAGGGACTGAGAGACACCATTCAGTGTACAGGTATCTCCCAGAGAAAGAGGGGACTGAGAGACACCAGTCAGTGTACAGATATTTCCTGAGAGAGAGGGACTGAGAGACACCATTCAGTGCACAGATATATCCCTGAGAGAGAGGGGACTGAGAGACACCATTCAGTGTACAGATACCTCCCTGAGAGAGAGAGGGGACTGAGAGACACCAGTCTGTGTGCAGGCATCTCCCTGGGAGGAAGAGGGACTGAGAGACACCAGTCAGTGTACAGATAACTCCCTCAGAGAGAGGACTGAAAGACACCAGTCAGTGTACAGATATCTCCCTGAGATAGAGAGGGACAGAGAGACACCAGTCAGTGTTCAGATATCTCCCTGAGAGAGAGGGACTGAGAGACACCAGTCAGTGTACAGATATCTCCCTGAGAGACAGGGGACTGAGTGACACCCGTCATTGTACAGATTTCTCCGTGAGAGAGAGAGGGGACTGAGAGACACCAGTCAGTGTACAGATATCTCCCTGAGAGAGTGGGGACTGTGAGACACCCGTCAGTGAACAGATATCTCCCTGGGAGAGAGAGGACTGAGAGACACCAGTCAGTGTACAGATATCTCCCTGAGAGAGAGGGACTGTGTGACACCAGTCAGTGTGCAGATATCTCCCTGAGAGGGAGAGGGCACTGAGATACACCCGTCATTGTACAGATATCTGTCTGAGAGAGAGGGACTGAGTGACACCAGTCAGTGTTCAGATATCTCCCTGAGAAAGAGGGGGTACTGAGAAACACCAGTCAGTGTACAGTTTTCTCCCTGAGAGAGAGGGACTGAGAGACACCAGTCAGTGTACAGATATCTCCCTGAGAGACAGGGGACTGAGTGACACCCGTCATTGTACAGATTTCTCCGTGAGAGAGAGAGGGGACTGAGAGACACCAGTCAGTGTACAGATATCTCCCTGAGAGAGTGGGGACTGTGAGACACCCGTCAGTGAACAGATATCTCCCTGGGAGAGAGAGGTCTGAGAGACACCAGTCAGTGTACAGATTTCACCCAGAGAGAGAGGGGATGCGAGATATCACTCAGTGTGCAGATATCTCCCTGGGAGAGAGATGGGACTGAGAGACACCAGTCAGTGTGCAGATATCTCCCTGAGAGAGAGGGACTGAGAGCCACCATTCAGTGTACAGATATCTCCGAGATAGTGGGGACTGAGAGACAACAGTCAGTGTACAGATATCTCCCTGAGAGAGAGGGTACTGAGAGACATCAGTCAGTGTACAGATATCTCCCTGAGAGAGAGATGGGACTGAGAGACACCAGTCAGTGTACAGATATCTCCCTGAGAGAGAGAGGGGAATGAGAGACACCAGTCAGTGTACAGATATCTCCCTGAGAGAGAGATGGGACTGAGAGACACCATTCAGTGCACAGATATATCCCTGAGAGAGAGGGGACTTAGAGACACCAGACAGTGTACCGATATCTCCCTGAGAGAGAGAGGGATTGAGAGACAGCAGCTAGTGTACAGATAACTCCCTGAGAGAGAGGGACTGAAAGATACCAGTCAGTGTACAGATATCTCCCTGAGAGAGAGAGGGACAGAGAGGCACCAGTCAGTGTACAGATATCTCCCTGAGAGTGAGGGACTGAGAGACACCAGTCAGTGTACATGTATCTCCCTGAGAGGGAGAGGGGACTGAGAGACACCAGTCAGTGTACAGCTATCTCCCTGAGAGAGTGGGTACTGAGAGACTCCCGTCATTTTACAGATATCTCTCTGTGAGAGTGGGACTGAGAGACTCCCGTCAGTGTACAGGTATCTCCCTGAGAGAGAGGGACTGAAAGACACCAGTCAGTGTACAGATATCTCCCTGAGATAGAGAGGGACAGAGAGACACCAGTCAGTGTTCAGATATCTCCCTGAGAGAGAGGGGACTGAGAAACACCAGTCAGTGTACAGATATCTCCCTGAGAGTGATGGACTGAGAGACAGCAGTCATTATACAGATGTCTCCCTGAGAGGGAGAGGGGACCGAGAGACACCAGTCAGTGTACAGATATCTCAATGAGAGAGAGGGGACTGAGAGACACCCGTAATTGTACAGATATCTCTCTGAGAGAGAGGGACTGAGAGACACCAGTCTGTGTACAGATTTTTCCCTGAGAGAGAGGGGACTGAGAGACACCAGTCAGTGTACAGATATATCCCTGAGAGAGAGGGACTGAGAGACACCATTCAGTGCACAGATATATCCCTGAGAGAGATGGGACTGAGAGACACCAGACAGTGTACCGATATCTCCCTGAGAGAGAGAGGGATTGAGAGACAGCAGTCAGTGTACCGATAACTCCCTGAGAGAGAGGGACTGAAAGACACCAGTCAGTGTACAGATATCTCCCTGAGAGAGAGAGAGGGACTGAGAGACAGCAGTCAGTGTACAGATATCTCCCTGAGGGTGAGGGACTGAGAGACACCAGTCAGTGTACATATATCTCCCTGAGAGAGTGGGTACTGAGAGACACCCGTCATTTTACAGATATCTCTCTGTGCGAGTGGGACTGAGAGACACCAGTCAGTGTACAGATATCTCCCTGAGAGAGAGGGACTGAGAGACACCATTCAGTGTACAGATAACTGCCTGAGAGAGAGGGACTGAAAGACACCAGTCAGTGTACAGATATCTCCCTTAGATAGAGGGGACTGAGAGACATCCGTCATTGTACAGATATCTCCCTGAGAGAGGGAGGTACTGAGAGACACCAGTCAGTGTACAGATATCTCCCTGAGAGTGAGGGACTGAGAGACACCAGTCAGTGTACAGATATCTCCCTGAGAGAGAGGGGACTGAGAGACACCCGTCATTGTACAGATATCTCGCTGAGAGAGAGAGGGGACTGAGAGACACTAGTCTGTGTACAGACATCTCCCTGGGAGGAAGAGGTACTGGGAGACACCCATCAGTGTACAGATATTTCCCAGAGAGAGAGAGGACTGAGAGACAACAGTCAGTGTACAGATATCTCCCTGAAAGAGAGCGGATTGAGAGACACCAGACAGTGTACAGATATCTCCCTGAGAGAGAGAGGACTGAGAGACACCATTCAGTGCACAGGAATCTCCCAGAGAAAGAGGGGACTGAGAGACACCAGTCAGTGTACAGATATCTCGCTGATTGAGAGGGACTGAGAGACACCATTCAGTGTACAGATCTCTCCCTGAGAGAGGGAGGGACAGAGAGACACCAGTCAGTGTACAGATATCTCCCTGAGAGAGAGGGACTGAGAGACACCAGTCAGTGTACAGATATCTCCCTGAGAGTGAGGGACTGAGAGACAGCAGTCAGTATACAGAAGTCTCCCTGAGAGGGGGAGGGGACCGAGAGACACCAGTCATTGTACAGATATCTCCCTGAGAGAGAGAGGGACAGAGAGGCACCAGTCAGTGTACAGATATCTCCCTGAGAGTGAGGGACTGAGAGACACCAGTCAGTGTACATGTATCTCCCTGAGAGGGAGAGGGGACTGAGAGACACCAGTCAGTGTACAGCTATCTCCCTGAGAGAGTGGGTACTGAGAGACACCCGTCATTTTACAGATATCTCTCTGTGAGAGCGGGACTGAGAGACACCAGTCAGTGTACAGATATCTCCCTGAGAGAGAGAGGACTGAGAGTCACCAGTCAGTGTACAGATATCTTCCTGAGAGAGAGGGACTGAGAGACAACAGTCAGTGTACAGATATCTCCCTGAAACAGAGCGGACTGAGAGACACCAGACAGTGTACAGATATCTTCCTGAGAGAGAGTACTGAGAGACACCAGTCTGTGTACAGATATCTCCCTGAGAGAGAGGGACTGAGAGACACCATTCAGTGTACAGGTATCTCCCAGAGAAAGAGGGGACTGAGAGACACCAGTCAGTGTACAGATATTTCCTGAGAGAGAGGGTCTGAGAGACACCATTCAGTGCACAGATATATCCCTGAGAGAGAGGGGACTGAGAGACACCATTCAGTGTACAGATACCTCCCTGAGAGAGAGAGGGGACTGAGAGACACCAGTCTGTGTACAGGCATCTCCCTGGGAGGAAGAGGGACTGAGAGACACCAGTCAGTGTACAGATATCTCCCTGAGAGACAGGGGACTGAGTGACACCCGTCAATGTACAGATATCTCTCTGAGAGAGAGGGACTGAGAGACAATAGTCAGTGTACAGATATCTCCCTGAGAGAGAGAGGACTGAGAGACACCAGTCAGTGTACAGATATCTCCCTGAGAGAGAGGGACTGAGTGACACCAGTCAGTGTACAGATATCTCCGTGAGAGAGAGAGGGGATTGAGAGACACCAGTCAGTGTACAGATATCTCCCTGAGAGAGAGGGGACTGAGAGACACCTGTCAGTGTACAGATATCTCCCTGGGAGAGAGGGGACTGAGAGACACCAGTCAGTGTACAGATATCACCCAGAGCGAAAGGGGACTGCGAGACATCAGTCAGTGTACAGATATCTCCCTGAGAGAGAGATCGGACTGAGAGACACCAGTCAGTGTACAGATATCTCCCTGAGGGAGAGGGACTGAGAGACACCAGTCAGTGTACAGATATCTCCCTGAGAGAGAGGGGATTGAGAGACACCCGCCATTGTACAGATATCTCCCTGAGAGAGAGGGTACTGAGAGACACCCGTCATTGTACAGATATCTCCCTGACAGCGAGGGGACTGCGAGACACCAGTCAGTGTACAGATATCTCCCTGAGAGGGAGAGGGGACTGAGAGACACCCGTCATTGTACAGATAACTCTCTGATAGAGAGGGACTGAGAGACACCAGTCAGTGTACAGATATCTCGCTGATGGAGAGGGACTGAGAGACACCAATCAGTGTACAGATCTCTCCCTGAGAGTGTGGGACTGAGAGACAGCAGTCATTATACAGATGTCTCCCTGAGAGGGAGAGGGGACCGAGAGACACCAGTCAGTGTACACATATCTCGCTGAGAGAGAGAGGGGACTGAGAGACACTAGTCTGTGTACAGATCTCTCCCTGAGAGAGAGGGACTGAGAGACACCAGTCAGTGTACAGATATCTCCCTGAGAGAGAGAGACTGAGAGACACCAGTCAGTGTACAGATATCTCCCTGGGAGAGAGGGGACTGAGAGGAACTAGTCAGTGTACAGATATCTCCCAGAGAGAGAGAGGACTGAGAGACACCAGTCAGTGTACAGATATCTCCCTGAGAGAGAGGGACTGAGTGACACCAGTCAGTATGCAGATATCTCCCTGAGAGGGAGAGGGGACTGAGATACACCCGTCATTGTACAGATATCTCTCTGAGAGAGAGGGACTGAGTGACACCAGTCAGTGTTCAGATATCTCCCTGAGAGAGAGAGGGATTGAGAGACAGCAGTCAGTGTACAGATAACTCCCTGAGAGAGTGGGACTGAGAGACACCCGTCATTGTACAGATATCTCCCTGAGAGAGAGGGTACTGAGAGACACCATTCAGTGCAAAGATATATCCCTGAGAGAGATGGGACTGAGAGACACCAGACAGTGTACCGATATCTCCCTGAGAGAGAGAGGGATTGAGAGACAGCAGTCAGTGTACCGATAACTCCCTGAGAGAGAGGGACTGAAAGACACCAGTCAGTGTACAGATATCTCCCTGAGAGAGAGAGGGCACTGAGAGACACCAGTCTGTGTACAGACATCTCCCTGGGAGGAAGAGGGACTGAAAGACACCAGTCAGTGTACAGATATCTCCCTGAGATAGAGAGGGTCAGAGAGACACCAGTCAGTGTTCAGATATCTCCATGAGAGAGAGGGACTGAGAGACACCAGTCAGTGTACAGATATCTCCCTGGGAGGGGACTGAGAGACACCAGTCAATGTACAGATATCTCCCTGAGAGACAGGGGACTGGGAGACACCCGTCATTGTACAGATATCTCCGTGAGTGAGAGAGGGGACTGAGAGACACCCGTCAATGTACAGATATCTCTCTGAGAGAGAGGGACTGAGAGACAATAGTCAGTGTACAGATATCTCCCTGAGAGAGAGAGGACTGAGAGACACCAGTCAGTGTACAGATATCTCCCTTAGAGAGAGGGACTGAGTGACACCAGTCAGTGTACAGATATCTCCCTGAGAGAGACGGGACTGAGAGACACCAGTCAGTGTACAGATATCTCCCTGAGAGTGAGGGACTGAGAGACACCAGTCAGTGTACAGATATCCCCCTGGGAGAGAGGGGACTGAGAGGAAATAGTCAGTGTACAGATATCCCCCTGGGAGAGAGGGGACTGAGAGACACCAGTCAGTGTACAGATATCTCCCTGAGAGAGAGGGACTGAGTGACACCAGTCAGTATGCAGATATCTCCCTGAGAGGGAGAGGGGACTGAGATACACCCGTCATTGTACATATCTCTCTGAGAGAGAGGGACTGAGTGACACCAGTCAGTGTACAGATATCTCCCTGAGATAGAGAGGGACAGAGAGACACCAGTGTACAGATATCTCCCTGAGAGTTAGGGACTGAGAGACACCAGTCAGTGTACAGATATCTCCCTGAGAGTGAGGGACTGAGAGACTGCAGTCAGTATACAGGTGTCTCCCTGAGAGGGAGAGGGCACCGAGAGACACCAGTCAGTGTACAGATATCTCCCTGAGAGTTAGGGACTGAGAGACACCATTCAGTGTGCAGATATCTCGCTGTGAGAGAGAGGGGACTGAGAGACACTCGTCTGTGTACAGACATCTCCTTGAGAGGAAGAGGGACTGGGAGACACCAGTCAGTGTACAGATATCTCCCTGAGAGAGAGAGGACTGAGAGACACCAGTCAGTGTACAGATATCTCCTGAGAGAGTGGGACTGAGAGACAACAGTCAGTGTACAGATATCTCCCTGAAAGAGAGCGGACTGAGAGACACCAGACAGTGTACAGATATCTTCCTGAGAGAGAGAGTACTGAGAGACACCAGTCTGTGTACAGATATCTCCCTGAGAGAGAGGGACTGAGAGACACCATTCAGTGTA
This sequence comes from Carcharodon carcharias, assembly GCF_017639515.1. Classification (NCBI taxonomy): domain Eukaryota; kingdom Metazoa; phylum Chordata; class Chondrichthyes; order Lamniformes; family Lamnidae; genus Carcharodon; species Carcharodon carcharias. The sequence goes on along the minus strand of NW_024470786.1, from coordinate 845,976 downwards.
CAGGTATCTCCCAGAGAAAGAGGGTACTGAGAGACACCCGTCATTGTACAGATAACTCTCTGATAGAGAGGGGCTGAGAGACACCAGTCAGTGTACAGATATCTCGCTGATGGAGAGGGACTGAGAGACACCATTCAGTGTACAGATCTCTCCCTGAGAGTGTGGGACTGAGAGACAGCAGTCATTATACAGATGTCTCCCTGAGAGGGAGAGGGGACCGAGAGACACCAGTCAGTGTACACATATCTCGCTGAGAGAGAGAGGGGACTGAGAGACACTAGTCTGTGTACAGATCTCTCCCTGAGAGAGAGGGACTGAGAGACACCAGTCAGTGTACAGATATCTCCCTGAGAGAGAGAGACTGAGAGACACCAGTCAGTGTACAGATATCTCCCTGGGAGAGAGGGGACTGAGAGGAACTAGTCAGTGTACAGATATCTCCCAGAGAGAGAGAGGACTGAGAGACACCAGTCAGTGTACAGATATCTCCCTGAGAGAGAGGGACTGAGTGACACCAGTCAGTATGCAGATATCTCCCTGAGAGGGAGAGGGGACTGAGATACACCCGTCATTGTACAGATATCTCTCTGAGAGAGAGGGACTGAGTGACACCAGTCAGTGTTCAGATATCTCCCTGAGAGAGAGAGGGATTGAGAGACAGCAGTCAGTGTACAGATAACTCCCTGAGAGAGTGGGACTGAGAGACACCCGTCATTGTACAGATATCTCCCTGAGAGAGAGGGTACTGAGAGACACCCGTCATTGTACAGATATCTCCCTGAGAGTGAGGGACTGAGAGACACCAGTCAGTGTACAGATATCATCCAGAGCGAGAGGGGACTGCGAGACATAAGTCAGTGTACAGATATCTCCCTGAGAGAGTGGGACTGAGAAACACCATTCAGTGTACAGATATCTCCCTGAGAGAGAGGGACTGAGAGACACCAGTCAGTGTACGGATAACTCCCTGAGAGAGAGGGACTGAGAGACACCCGTCATTGTACAGATAACTATCTGATAGAGAGGGACTGAGAGACACCAGTCAGTGTACAGATATCTCCCTGAGAAAGAGGGGACTGAGAGACACTAGTCTGTGTACAGACATCTCCCTTAGAGAGAGGGGACTGAGAGACACCCGTCATTGTACAGATAACTATCTGATAGAGAGGGACTGAGAGACACCAGTCAGTGTACAGATATCTCCCTGAGAGAGAGGGGACTGAGAGACACTAGTCTGTGTACAGACATCTCCCTGGGAGGAAGAGGGACTGAGAGACACCAGGCAGTGTACAGATATCTCCCAGAGAGAGAGAGGGACAGAGAGACACCAGTCAGTGTACAGATATCTCCCTGAGAGTGAGGGACTTAGAGACATCAGTCAGTGTACAGATATCTCCCTGAGAGTGAGGTACTGAGAGACAGCAGTCAGTATACAGATATCTCCCTGAGAGGGAGAGGGGACCGAGAGACACCAGTCAGTGTACAGATATCTCCCTGAGAGAGAGGGGACTGAGAGACACCCGTTATTGTACAGATATCTCTCTGAGAGAGAGGGACTGAGAGACACCAGTCTGTGTACAGATATCTCCCTGAGAGAGAGGGGCTGAGAGACACCAGTCAGTGTTCAGATATCTCCCTGAGAGAGAGAGGGGACTGAGAGACACTCGTCTGTGTACAGACATCTCCCTGAGAGGAAGAGGGACTGGGAGACACCAGTCAGTGTACAGATATCTCCCTGAGAGAGAGAGCACTGAGAGACACCAGTCAGTGTACAGATATCTCCCTGAGAGAGAGGGACTGAGAGACACCATTCAGTGTACAGGTATCTCCCAGAGAAAGAGGGGACTGAGAGACACCAGTCAGTGTACAGATATTTCCTGAGAGAGAGGGACTGAGAGACACCATTCAGTGCACAGATATATCCCTGAGAGAGAGGGGACTGAGAGACACCATTCAGTGTACAGATACCTCCCTGAGAGAGAGAGGGGACTGAGAGACACCAGTCTGTGTGCAGGCATCTCCCTGGGAGGAAGAGGGACTGAGAGACACCAGTCAGTGTACAGATAACTCCCTCAGAGAGAGGACTGAAAGACACCAGTCAGTGTACAGATATCTCCCTGAGATAGAGAGGGACAGAGAGACACCAGTCAGTGTTCAGATATCTCCCTGAGAGAGAGGGACTGAGAGACACCAGTCAGTGTACAGATATCTCCCTGAGAGACAGGGGACTGAGTGACACCCGTCATTGTACAGATTTCTCCGTGAGAGAGAGAGGGGACTGAGAGACACCAGTCAGTGTACAGATATCTCCCTGAGAGAGTGGGGACTGTGAGACACCCGTCAGTGAACAGATATCTCCCTGGGAGAGAGAGGACTGAGAGACACCAGTCAGTGTACAGATATCTCCCTGAGAGAGAGGGACTGTGTGACACCAGTCAGTGTGCAGATATCTCCCTGAGAGGGAGAGGGCACTGAGATACACCCGTCATTGTACAGATATCTGTCTGAGAGAGAGGGACTGAGTGACACCAGTCAGTGTTCAGATATCTCCCTGAGAAAGAGGGGGTACTGAGAAACACCAGTCAGTGTACAGTTTTCTCCCTGAGAGAGAGGGACTGAGAGACACCAGTCAGTGTACAGATATCTCCCTGAGAGTGAGGGGACTGCCAGACACCAGTCAGTGTACAGATATCTCCCTGATAGAGATAGGGGACTGAGTGACACCCGTCAGTGTACAGATATCTCACTTAGAGAGAGGGGACTGAGAGACACCCGTCATTGTACAGAATACTCTCTGATAGAGAGGGACTGAGAGACACCAGTCAGTGTACAGGTATCTCCCTTAGAGAGAGGGGACTGAGAGACACCCGTCATTGTACAGATAACTCTCTGATAGAGAGGGACTGAGAGACACCAGTCAGTGTACAGATATCTCGCTGATGGAGAGGGACTGAGAGACACCATTCAGTGTACAGATCTCTCCCTGAGAGTGAGGGACTGAGAGACAGCAGTCATTATACAGATGTCTCCCTGAGAGGGAGAGGGGACCGAGAGACACCAGTCAGTGTACAGATATCTCCCTGAGAGAGAGGGGACTGAGAGACACCAGTCAGTGTACAGATCTCTCCCTGGGAGAGAGGGGACTGAGAGGAAATAGTCAGTGTACAGATATCTCCCAGAGAGAGAGAGGACTGAGAGACACCAGTCAGTGTACAGATATCTCCCTGAGAGAGAGGGACTGAGTGACACCAGTCAGTATGCAGATATCTCCCTGAGAGGGAGAGGGGACTGAGATACACCCGTCATTGTACAGATATCTCTCTGAGAGAGAGGGACTGAGTGACACCAGTCAGTGTTCAGATATCTCCCTGAGAGAGAGAGGGATTGAGAGACAGCAGTCAGTGTACAGATAACTCCCTGAGAGAGTGGGACTGAAAGACACAAGTCAGTGTACAGATATCTCCCTGAGAGAGAGAGAGGGATTGAGAGACACCATTCAGTGTACAGATATCTCCCAGAGAAAGAGGGGACTGAGAGACACCAGTCAGTGTACAGATATCTCCCTGAGAGAGAGGGACTGAGAGACACCATTCAGTGTACAGATATCTCCCTGAGAGAGAGGGACTGAGAGACACCATTCAGTGTACAGATATCTCCCTGAGAGAGAGGGACTGAGAGACACCAGTCAGTGTACGGATAACTCCCTGAGAGAGAGGGACTGAAAGACACCAGTCAGTGTACAGATATCTCCCTTAGAGAGAGGGGACTGAGAGACACCCGTCATTGTACAGATAACTTTGATAGAGAGAGACTGAGAGACACCAGTCAGTGTACAGATATCTCCCTGAGAGGGGACTGAGAGACACTAGTCTGTGTACAGACATCTCCCTGGGAGGAAGAGGGACTGAGAGACACCAGGCAGTGTACAGATATCTCCCTGAGAGAGAGAGAGGGGACTGAGAGACACCAGTCAGTGTACAGATATCTCCCTGAGAGAGAGAGGGACAGAGAGACACCAGACAGTGGACAGATATCTCCCTGAGAGAGAGGGGATGCGAGACACCAGTCAGTGTACAGATATCTCCCTGAGAGAGAGAGGGACAGAGAGACACCAGTCAGTGTACAGATATCTCCCTGAGAGTGAGGGACTGAGAGACACCAGTCAGTGTACAGATATCTCCCTGAGATTGAGGTACTGAGAGACAGCAGTCAGTATACAGATGTCTCCCTGAGAGGGAGAGGGGACCGAGAGACACCAGTCAGTGTACAGATATCTCCCTGAGAGAGAGGGGACTGAGAGACACCCGTCATTGTACAGATATCTCTCTGAGAGAGAGGACTGAGTGACACTCGTCTGTGTACAGACATCTCCCTGAGAGGAAGAGGGACTGGGAGACACCAGTCAGTGTACAGATATCTCCCTGAGAGAGAGAGGACTGAGAGACACCAGTCAGTGTACAGATATCTCCCTGAAAGTGAGCGGACTGAGAGACACCAGACAGTGTACAGATATCTTCCTGAGAGAGAGAGTACTGAGAGACACCAGTCTGTGTACAGATATCTCCCTGAGAGAGAGGGACTGAGAGACACCATTCAGTGTACAGGTATCTCCCAGAGAAAGAGGGGACTGAGAGACACCAGTCAGTGTACAGATATATCCCTGAGAGAGAGGGGACTGAGAGACACCAGTCAGTGTACAAATACCTCCCTGAGAGAGAGAGGGGACTGAGAGACACCAGTCAGTGTACAGATACCTCCCTGAGAGAGAGAGGGGACTGAGAGACACCAGTCTGTGTACAGGAATCTCCCTGGGAGGAAGAGGGACTGAGAGACACCAGTCAGTGTACAGATAACTCCCTGAGAGAGAGGGACTGAAAGACACCAGTCAGTGTACAGATATCTCCCTGAGATAGAGAGGGACAGAGAGACACCAGTCAGTGTACAGATATCTCCCTGAGAGAGAGAGAGGACTGAGAGACACCAGTCAGTGTATAGATATCTCCCTGAGAGAGAGGGACTGAGTGAGACCCGTCATTGTACAGATATCTCTCTGAGAGAGAGGGACTGAGTGACACCAGTCAGTGTACAGATATCTCCCTGAGAGAGAGGGGACTGAGAGACACCAGTCAGTGTACAGATATGTCCCTGAGAGAGAGGGACTGAGAGACACCTGTCAGTGTACAGATATCTCCCTGAGAGTGAGGGGACTGAGAGACACCAGTCATTGTACAGATATCGCCCTGAGAGAGAGGGTACTGAGAGACACCCGTCATTGTACAGATATCTCCCTGAGAGTGAGGGACTGAGAGACACCAGTCAGTGTACAGATATCACCCAGAGCGAAAGGGGACTGCGAGACATCAGTCAGTGTACAGATATCTCCCTGAGAGAGAGATCGGACTGAGAGACACCAGTCAGTGTACAGATATCTCCCTGAGAGAGAGAGGGAATGAGAGACACCAGTCAGTGTACAGATATCTCCCTGAGAAAGAGGGATTTAGAGACACCAGTCAGTGTACAGATATCTCCCTGAGAGAGAGGGATTTAGAGACACCAGTCAGTGTACAGATATCTCCCTGAGAGAGAGGGTACTGAGAGACACCCGTCATTGTACAGATATCTCCCTGACAGCGAGGGGACTGCGAGACACCAGTCAGTGTACAGATATCTCCCTGAGAGGGAGAGGGGACTGAGAGACACCCGTCATTGTACAGATATCTCCCTGAGAGAGAGGGTACTGAGAGACACCCGTCATTGTACAGATATCTCCCTGAGAGTGAGGGACTGAGAGACACCAGTCAGTGTACAGATATCATCCAGAGCGAGAGGGGACTGCGAGACATAAGTCAGTGTACAGATATCTCCCTGAGAGAGTGGGACTGAGAAACACCATTCAGTGTACAGATATCTCCCTGAGAGAGAGGGACTGAGAGACACCAGTCAGTGTACAGATATCTCCCTGAGAGAGAGGGGACTGAGAGACACTAGTCTGTGTACAGACATCTCCCTTAGAGAGAGGGGACTGAGAGACACCCGTCATTGTACAGATAACTATCTGATAGAGAGGGACTGAGAGACACCAGTCAGTGTACAGATATCTCCCTGAGAGAGAGGGGACTGAGAGACACTAGTCTGTGTACAGACATCTCCCTGGGAGGAAGAGGGACTGAGAGACACCAGGCAGTGTACAGATATCTCCCAGAGAGAGAGAGGGACAGAGAGACACCAGTCAGTGTACAGATATCTCCCTGAGAGTGAGGGACTTAGAGACATCAGTCAGTGTACAGATATCTCCCTGAGAGTGAGGTACTGAGAGACAGCAGTCAGTATACAGATATCTCCCTGAGAGGGAGAGGGGACCGAGAGACACCAGTCAGTGTACAGATATCTCCCTGAGAGAGAGGGGACTGAGAGACACCCGTTATTGTACAGATATCTCTCTGAGAGAGAGGGACTGAGAGACACCAGTCTGTGTACAGATATCTCCCTGAGAGAGAGGGGACTGAGAGACACCAGTCAGTGTTCAGATATCTCCCTGAGAGAGAGGGACTGAGAGACACCATTCAGTGTGCAGATATCTCGCTGTGAGAGAGAGGGGACTGAGAGACACTCGTCTGTGTACAGACATCTCCCTGAGAGGAAGAGGGACTGGGAGACACCAGTCAGTGTACAGATATCTCCCTGAGAGAGAGAGCACTGAGAGACACCAGTCAGTGTACAGATATCTCCCTGAGAGAGAGGGACTGAGAGACACCATTCAGTGTACAGGTATCTCCCAGAGAAAGAGGGGACTGAGAGACACCAGTCAGTGTACAGATATTTCCTGAGAGAGAGGGACTGAGAGACACCATTCAGTGCACAGATATATCCCTGAGAGAGAGGGGACTGAGAGACACCATTCAGTGTACAGATACCTCCCTGAGAGAGAGAGGGGACTGAGAGACACCAGTCTGTGTGCAGGCATCTCCCTGGGAGGAAGAGGGACTGAGAGACACCAGTCAGTGTACAGATAACTCCCTCAGAGAGAGGACTGAAAGACACCAGTCAGTGTACAGATATCTCCCTGAGATAGAGAGGGACAGAGAGACACCAGTCAGTGTTCAGATATCTCCCTGAGAGAGAGGGACTGAGAGACACCAGTCAGTGTACAGATATCTCCCTGAGAGAGAGGGGACTGAGAAACACCACTCAGTGTACAGATATCTCGCTGATTGAGAGGGACTGAGAGACACCATTCGGTGTACAGATCTCTCCCTGAGAGAGAGGGACTGAGAGACACCAGTCAGTGTACAGATATCTATCTGAGTGAGGGAGTGACAGAGAGGCACCAGTCAGTGTACAGATATCTCCCTGAGAGTGAGGGCCTGATAGACACCAGTCAGTGTACAGATATCTCCCTGAGAGAGAGGGGACTGAGAGACACCAGTCAGTGTACAGATATCTGTCTGAGAGAGAGGGACTGAGAGACACCAGTCAGTGTACAGATATCTCCCTGAGAGAGAGGGGACTGAGAGACACCAGTCTGTGTACAGATATCTCCCTGAGAGAGAGGGGGACTGAGAGACACCAGTCAGTGTACAGATATCTCCCTGAGAGAGAGAGGGGACTGAGAGACAGTAGTCAGTGTACGAGTACCCTGTATTCTGTGCCTGTGTTTTGCTGGCTGCTGTCACTAACTCCTGCGTTTTGCTCCCCCCTCCACCCACCGCCGACCACTCCAGGTTTGACAGACAGCGCCATGGCGGCCATCGCCCTCGCTGCCTCCTCGGTTGTGTCGTTGGCGGGCTCGCTGTACCTCGCTTACATCCTCTTCTTTGTGCTGCACGACTTTTGCCTCGTCTGTGTCACCACCTACGCCCTCAACGCGCTGCTGTTCGTCCTCAACTACAAGAGGCTGGTCCACCTCAATAGCGGCTGGCAACAAGAGAAGGGCAAGCAGGAGTGACCGAGTCCAGGGTCCTTGCCGGGACTCGACCGCGGTTTGCCGGGGTGCGGGGTTGGTGCGGAGCGAGCCAGCGGCTGGTGTGGGTGGGGTGGTGGAGTCATTGCAGGAGAGGGTAATTGGAGGAGAGGTGGGGTAATCAGGGGAGGGCGGATGATTGCCGAAGTGATTGTCGGGGGTTGGGGTGGGGGGGGTGGGGGCGGGCGGGTGGGTCCTTGAGGGACCGGGGTTGGGAGCGAGCGATGGAGAGAGGGAGATCCCGCGGGGTGCGATTGCGGGTCGGGTTGTCATGGGGTCCAGGGGGAGTGATGGAGGGAGTGGTGCAGGGTGAGGGTGGGGGTGGGTCGGGGAAGGCCTGGCCCTGGTGCAGGTGGTGGATCACCCTTGACCGACCCGGGCAGGGAGTGAGCCGGGGGTGTTGGGGGCCGGAGGGGGGGCGGTTGGTGGAGGAGCAGAGCCGGAAAGAGGGGCGCGAACGAGAGTGACCAGGGGGTGGTGTGCGTCGGAGCCGCGACAGGGAGTGGATCGAGCAGGGGTGTTACAGAGGGACCAGGGTTTGTGTGGCGGAGGGCATGATGTGCAGGCGCCAGCCAGCCCAGAGTCATGCCCCAACGCCCCTTGCGCCCCCATCTTGAACTAACGTCTGCTTTTGTCAAGTCTTTTATGTGCCAAACAATCAGAAACTTAATCATTGTCCTTTAATAATATCATGATACATGTACACTGAGTGTATTAAAATATATATTTACATAAAGGCCCTTTTTTTTCTTTTGCCACGTTCATTGCTGCTCGCAAGGGAGGAGGAGATGGAAAAACCGGCCCCCCCCCCCCCCCACAGCGCCACCATTGGCGGGAGGCCAGGACTGAGCCGTGACTGTTGACATTGAAAATTCCAATTTTGACAGAGGAGACTGTGAAGCCTGCAAAATGCCGCAGCCTGAGAGTGAGGGGTGAGGTTTACGTGCAGCCAGTGTGAACGAACGGGCCCTGGACCTTCGTTTCCCCATGCCCTCCAGAGACCTGTTATCCAGGCCGACACTCCCTGGTTGTCAGTGCTGAGTGAGCGCTGCCCTGTCGGAGGGTGAGTGCTGAGGGAGCGCCCGCCCTGTCGGAGGGTGAGTGCTGAGGGAGCGCCCGCCCTGTCGGAGGGTGAGTGCTGAGGGAGCGCCCGCCCTGTCGGAGGGTGAGCGCTGAGGGAGCGCCCGCCCTGTCGGAGGGTGAGCGCTGAGGGAGCGCCCGCCCTGTCGGAGGGTGAGCGCTGAGGGAGCGCCCGCCCTGTCGGAGGGTGAGCGCTGAGGGAGCGCCCGCCCTGTCGGAGGGTGAGCGCTGAGGGAGCGCCCGCCCTGTCGGAGGGTGAGCGCTGAGGGAGCGCCCGCCCTGTCGGAGGGTGAGCGCTGAGGGAGCGCCCGCCCTGTCGGAGGGTGAGCGCTGAGGGAGCGCCCGCCCTGTCGGAGGGTGAGCGCTGAGGGAGCGCCCGCCCTGTCGGAGGGTGAGCGCTGAGGGAGCGCCCGCCCTGTCGGAGGGTGAGCGCTGAGGGAGCGCCCGCCCTGTCGGAGGGTGAGCGCTGAGGGAGCGCCCGCCCTGTCGGAGGGTGAGCGCTGAGGGAGCGCCCGCCCTGTCGGAGGGTGAGCGCTGAGGGAGCGCCCGCCCTGTCGGAGGGTGAGCGCTGAGGGAGCGCCCGCCCTGTCGGAGGGTGAGCGCTGAGGGAGCGCCGGCCCTGTCGGAGGGTGAGCGCTGAGGGAGCGCCGGCCCTGTCGGAGGGTGAGCGCTGAGGGAGAGCCACATTGTCGGAGGGTCAGTGCTGAGGGAACGATGGGGGGCACATCTTTTGGATGAGATGTTAAACTGAGGGCGTGGTTCTCATGGGTTTATAGGACCCCAGGGCCTGGACTGTCATGGGGGGGGCGAGGGGAGCTCTCCCTGTTGCCTTAGCCCCTTGGCCTAGCCTTGGAACGAGGGCAGCAGTTGCGTGTGGGGGTAGGGGGGAACACACCGTTCACCCTCCCAGGCCTCGCCCACCGCTGTTGCACACCATCCCACCCTGAGCGCACCCCGGCCGTTCTTTCACTGTCGCTGGGTCAAAATCCTGGCTCCTGCTCTCCGACAGGACCATCACTACCCAGACTTTATGGTACGGAACCGCCGGGGAGTGATTGACCAGAGTGCTGCAGTCAGTGAGGCATCCGTTACCTGAAGGGACTGGGAGGAGGAGCTGGGATCAGTCTGCTCCGGAGCAGAGAAGGCTAAGGGGAGGGGGGGTGGGGGAGAGATTGAATTGAGGCGTTCCCAATCGGGAAGGGGGGTTGGGATCGAGGGAACGAGGAGGAAACTGTTCCCAGTGACAGGAGGGTGGGGAAACCAGAGGGACAGGGATCGGAGGCGATTGGGATAAGAACCAGAGTTGTGGGGGCTGTGTTGTGTGTGTGTGTGTGTGTGTGTGTGTGTGTGTGGTGGAGGGGGAGATGGGGACAGGTTTTGTGGGACCCAGCGAGTTCTTATGATCTGGAAGGTGCTGCCTGAAAGGTCGGTGGAAGCAGATTCAATAGGAACACTCAGAATGGGGGAATCGGAGAAACACTGGAAGGGGGAAAATTCACAGGGCAAGGGCAGGGGGAGGGGGGTGGGGTGGGGGCAAGAGACTGGGTTTGTTAAGAGCATTTCAGCCATGGGGCATCTCGGATGCTTTCCAGCCAACGTGAAACCGCTGCAGTCCCCGTGTGGTGTAGGTACACCCACAGCGCTGTTAGGGAGGGAGTTCCAGGATTTGGACCCAGCGACAGTGAAGGGACGGCCGATATATTCCCAAGCCGGGATGGTGAGGGGCTCGGAGGGGAACTTCCAGGTGGTGGTGTTCCCCGTGTGTCTGCTGCCCTTGTCCTAGATGGTAGAGGTGGTGGGTTTGGGAGGCGGTGTCACCATGAGTCACAAGAAGTGAGTCCGCAGGTGCAGCAAGTAGTTAGCGAAGGCAGGCGGACTGCTGGTGTTTATTGCGAGGGGGTTGAAGCGTGAAAGTCAGGGTGTACAGGGGGCCTTTACATCCTCGCTGTGACCACCTGGCTGTTTGTGGCAGTACCTACCCCACCACGTGAAATCCCAAATCCCACCCCGTAGTCCCAATTGGGCAGAGTTGACCAGAAACCCCTCCTGTAGACAGGGGGGCTCGGGGAGTGAGGACCCTCTTGTAGACAGGGGGGCTCGGGGAGTGAGGACCCTCCTGTAGACAGGGGGGCTCGGGGAGTGAGGACCCTCCTGTAGACAGGGGGGCTCGGGGAGTGAGGACCCTCCTGTAGACAGGGGGGCTCGGGGAGTGAAGACCCTCCTGTAGACAGGGGGCTCGGGGAGTGAGGACCCTCCTGTAGACAGGGGGCTCGGGGAGTGAAGACCCTCCTGTAGACAGGGGGGCTCGGGGAGTGAAGACCCTCCTGTAGACAGGGGGCTCGGGGAGTGAGGACCCTCCTGTAGACAGGGGGCTCGGGGAGTGAAGACTCTCCTGTTAAGAAGGGGGCTCGGGGAGTGAGGACCCTCCTGTAGACAGGGGGCTCGGGGAGTGAGGACCCTCCTGTAGACAGGGGGCTCGGGGAGTGAGGACCCTCCTGTAGACAGGGGGCTCGGGGAGTGAGGACCCTCCTGTAGACAGGGGGCTCGGGGAGTGAGGACCCTCCTGTAGACAGGGGGCTCGGGGAGTGAGGACCCTCCTGTAGACAGGGGGCTCGGGGAGTGAGGACCCTCCTGTAGACAGGGGGCTCGGGGAGTGAAGACCATCCTGTAGACAGGGGGCTCGGGGAGTGAGGACCCTCCTGTTAAAAAGGGGGCTCGGTAATGTTTACGATCAGCAGCCAGGCTCCTTCAGTTCTCCCCCCTGACCCCACTCTGCTCCGCACGACTCCCCCAACCTCCCTGCACTCCTCCCCGCACTCCCTGCACTCCCCGCACTCTCCCCACAGTCTTTCCACTCCCTTTCTTGGCTTGTTCCCTTGGACGGTGCAGCAGCCTCTTGATTATTTCCGTGGTGGTGGTGGTGGTGGCGGTACAGCAGCAGCAGCAACAGCAACTCGCGGGCGCCCGCGTCCAGCTCCCCGGGCTTGGGCCTCAGGCGTTGTCCCCCTCGGGGGCAGAAGCGTCGATCGGGGACCCGCCGGGTCCATCGTCACCGGCATCCTCCTCCAGCTTGGCCTTGTAGCCCCTCTTGAAGAATCCGGCCTGGCAAGAGACAGAGCAAATGAGAGGGTGGGGTGGTGGGGGTGGGTGGGGGGGGGTTGCGGGGTCAGGGCTGAGAGGAATCCCCTCCCTTCAACCAGTCGGTCCCCCCCACCCCCCCCGGCGCTGTGTCTGGCTATCCCGGCATCCCCCTCCCCCACCCCCCACTCTCCGTCCACGCACTCCGGTGCCCACCTACCTTATACAGGATCCCAGCCACAACGGCCAGCAGGACCAAGCCTCCGATGGAGCTCCCTACGATGATCGGCAGCATGTTCGGGATTTCTACAATCTCAACCCTCGTGGCGACCTGAAACAGAAGAGAAAGGACGTCACGGCAACCGAGGGAGGGTGGACCTTTCCCCGCTCCGCGCCCCCCCCCCCCCCCCCCCCCCCACCAGCTGGTCGACTGCCGGAACCCTCGTCCACCCCTTTGTTCCCTCCGGGCTGGTCTATTCCAGCCGCTCCCCCACACTCGACCCTCCGTAAGCTTCGGCTCACCTGAAACTCTGCTGCCCCTCCCCCGTGTCCGAACTGGCATCGAGTCCCCCTCATCCGTCAGCGACCCCCCCCTCGGTGCTGGCTGACCCCACACTGGCTCCCGGTCCAGCAACGGCTCCACTTGCACATTCTCACTCTCGTTTTCAAATCCCTCCTTGGCCCTCACTGCCCCTGCCTATCTCTGTAACCTCCTGCAGCCCCTACACCCCTCCCTATCTCTGTAACCTCCTCCAGCCCCTACACCCCTCCCTATCTCTGTAACCTCCTCCGGCCCCTACAACCCTCCCTATCTCTGTAACCTCCTCCAGCCCCTACACCCCTCCCTATCTCTGTAACCTCCTCCAGCCCCTACAACCCTCCCTATCTCTGTAACCTCCTCCAGCCCCTACACCCCTCCCTATCTCTGCAACCTCCTCCAGCCCGTACACCCCTCCCTATCACTGTAACCTCCTCCAGCCCCTACACCCCTCCCTATCTCTGTAACCTCCTCCAGCCCCTACAACCCTCCCTATCTCTCTAACCTCCTCCAGTCCCCTACACCCCTCCCTATCTCTGTAACCTCCTCCAGCCCCTACACCCCTCCCTATCTCTGTAACCTCCTCCAGCCCATAGAACACTCCCTATCTCTGTAACCTCCTCCAACCCCTACACCACTCCCTATCTCTGTAACCTACTCCAGCCCCTATAACCCTCCCTATCTCTGTAACCTCCTCCAGCCCCTACACCCCTCCCTATCTCTGTAACCTTCTCCAGCCCCTACACCCCTCCCTATCTCTGTAACCTCCTCCAGTCCCCTACACCCCTCCCTATCTCTGTAACCTCCTCCAGCCCCTACAAACCTCCCTATCTCTGTAACCTCCTCCAGCCCCTACACCCCTCCCTATATCTGTAACCTCCTCCAGCCCCTACACCCCTCCCTATCTCTGTAACCTCCTCCATCCCCTACACCACTCCCTGTCTCTGTAACCTCCTCCATCCCCTACACCACTCCCTATCTCTGTAACCTCCTCCAACCCCTACACCACTCCCTATCTCTGTAACCTCCTCCAGCCCCTACACCACTCCCTATCTCTGTAACCTCCTCCAGCCCCTACAACCCTCCCTATCTCTGTAACCTCCTCCAGCCCCTACACCCCTCCCTATCTCTGCAACCTCCTCCAGCCCCTACAACCCTCCCTATCTCTGTAACCTCCTCCAGCCTCTACAACCCTCCCTATCTCTGTAACCTCCTCCAGCCCCTAACCCCCTCCCTATGTCTGTAACCTCCTTCAGCCCATACAACACTCCCTATCTCTGTAACCCCCTCCAGCCCCTACAACCGTCCCTATCTCTGTAACCTCCTCCAACCCCTACACCACTCCCTATCTCTGTAACCTCCTCCAACCCCTACACCACTCCCTATCTCTGTAACCTCCTCCAGCCCCTACACCCCTCCCTATCTCTGTAACCTCCTCCAAACCCTACACCACTCCCTATCTCTGTAACCTCCTCCAACCCCTACACCACTCCCTATCTCTGTAACCTCCTCCAGCCCCTACACCCCTCCCTATCTCTGTAACCTCCTCCAGCCCGTACAACACTCCCTATCTCTGTAACCCCCTCCCGCAGCTACAACCCTCCCTATCTCTGTAACCTCCTCCAACCCCTACACCCCTCCCTATCTCTGTAACCTCCTCCAGCCCCTACACCCCTCCCTATCTCTGTAACCTCCTCCAGCCCCTACACCCCTCCCTATCTCTGTAACCTCCTCCAGCCCCTACACCCCTCCCTATCTCTGTAACCTTCTCCAGCCCCTACACCCCTCCCTATCTCTGTAACCTCCTCCAGCCGCTACAACCCTCCCTTTCTCTGTAATCTCCTCCACTCCCCTACACCCCTCCCTTTCTCTGTAACCTCCTCTAGCCCCTACACCCCTCCCTATCTCTGTAACCTCCTCCAGCCCCTACAACCCTCCCTATCTCTGTAAGCTCCTCCAGCCTCTACAACCCTCCCTATCTCTGTAACCTCCTCCAGCCCCTACCCCCCTCCCTATGTCTGTAACCTCCTCCAGCCCATACAACACTCCCTATCTCTGTAACCCCCTCCAGCCCCTACAACCGTCCCTATCTCTGTAACCTCCTCCAACCCCTACACCACTCCCTATCTCTGTAACCTCCTCCAACCCCTACACCACTCCCTATCTCTGTAACCTCCTCCAACCCCTACACCACTCCCTATCTCTGTAACCTCCTCCAACCCCTACACCACTCCCTATCTCTGTAACCTCCTCCAACCCCTACACCACTCCCTATCTCTGTAACCTCCTCCAGCCCCTACACCCCTCCCTATCTCTGTAACCTCCTCCAGCCCGTACAACACTCCTTATCTCTGTAACCCCCTCCAGCAGCTACAACCCTCCCTATCTCTGTAACCTCCTCCAACCCCTACACCACTCCCTATCTCTGTAACCTCCTCCAGCCCCTACACACCTCCCTATCCCTGTAACCTCCTCCAACCCCTACACCCCTCCCTATCTCTGTAACCTCCTCCAGCCCCTACAACCCTCCCTATCTCTGTAATCTCCTCCAGCCCCTACCAGCCTCCATATCTCTGTAACCTCCTCCAGCCCCTACACCCCTCCCTATCTCTGTAACCTCCTCCAGCCCCTACACCCCTCCCTATCTCTGTAACCTCCTCCAGCCCCTACACCCCTCCCTATCTCTGTAACCTTCTCCAGCCCCTACACCCCTCCCTATCTCTGTAACCTCCTCCAGCCGCTACAACCCTCCCTTTCTCTGTAACCTCCTCCACTCCCCTACACCCCTCCCTTTCTCTGTAACCTCCTCCAGTCCCCTACACCCCTCCCTATCTCTGTAACCTCCTCCAACCCCTACAACCCTCCCTATCTCTGTAACCTCCTCCAGCCCCTACACCCCTCCCTATCTCTGTAACCTCCTCCAGCCCCTACACCCCTCCCTATCTCTGTAACCTCCTCCAGCCCCTACACCCCACCCTATCTCTGTAACCTCCTCCAGCCTCTACAACCCTCCCTATGTCTGTAACCTCCTCCAGCCCATACAACACTCCCTATCTCTGTAACCCCCTCCAGCCCCTACAACCGTCCCTATCTCTGTAACCTCCTCCAACCCCTACACCACTCCCTATCTCTGTAACCTCCTCCAACCCCTACACACCTCCCTATCCCTGTAACCTCCTCCAACCCCTACACCACTCCCTATCTCTGTAACCTCCTCCAACCCCTACACCACTCCCTATCTCTGTAACCTCCTCCAACCCCTACACCACTCCCTATCTATGTAACCTCCTCCAGCCCCTACACCCCTCCCAATCTCTGTAACCTCCTCCAGCCCGTACAACACTCCCTATCTGTGTAACCCCCTCCAGCAGCTACAACCCTCCCTATCTCTGTAACCTCCTCCAGCCCCTACACACCTCCCTATCCCTGTAACCTCCTCCAACCCCTACACCACTCCCTATCTCTGTAACCTCCTCCAGCCCCTACACCACTCCCTATCTCTGTAACCTCCTCCAACCCCTACCAGCCTCCCTATCTCTGTAACCTCCTCCAGCCCCTACACCCCTCCCTATCTCTGTAACCTTCTCCAGCCCCTACACCCCTCCCTATCTCTGTAACCTCCTCCAGCCGCTACAACCCTCCCTTTCTCTGTAATCTCCTCCACTCCCCTACACCCCTCCCTTTCTCTGTAACCTCCTCTAGCCCCTACACCCCTCCCTATCTCTGTAACCTCCTCCAGCCCCTACAACCCTCCCTATCTCTGTAACCCCCTCCAGCAGCTACAACCCTCCCTATCTCTGTAACCTCCTCCAACCCCTACACCACTCCCTATCTCTGTAACCTCCTCCAGCCCCTACACACCTCCCTATCCCTGTAACCTTTCTCCAGCCCCTACAACCCTCCCTATCTCTAATCTTTTCCAGCCCCTACCAGCCTCCCTATCTCTGTAACCTCCTCCAGCCCCTACACCCCTTCCTATCTCTGTAACCTCCTCCAGCCCCTACAACCCTCCCTATTTCTGTAACCTCCTCCAGCCCCCTACACCCCCTCCCTATCCCTGTAACCTCCTCCAGTCCCTACAACCCTCCGTATTTCTGTAACCTCCTCTAGCCCCTACAACCCTCCCTTTCTCTGTAACGTCCTCCAGCCCCTACACACCTCCCTATCTCTGTAACCTCCTCCAGCCCCTACAACCCTCCCTCTCTCTGTAACCTCCTCCGGCCCCTACACCCCTCCCTATCTCTGTAACCTCCTACAACCCCTACACCCCACCCTATCTCTGTAACCTCCTCCAGCCCCTACAACCCTCCCTCTCTCTGTAACCTCCTCCGGCCCCTACACCCCTCCCTATCTCTGTAACCTCCTACAACCCCTACACCCCACCCTATCTCTGTAACCTCCTCTAGCCCCTACAACCCTCCCTATCTCTGTAACCTCCTCCAGCCCCTACACCCCACCCTATCTCTGTAACCTCCTCCAGCCCATACAACCCATCCTATCTCTGTAACCTCCTCCAGCCCATACAACCCATCCTATCTCTGTAACCTCCTCCAGCCCATACAACCCTCCCTATCTCTGTAAACTCCTCCAGCCCATACAACTCTCCCTATCTCTGTAACCTCGTCCAGCCCCTACAACCCCTCCCTATTTCTGTAACCTCCTCCAACCCTCCATAACCTCTTCAGCCGAGCATTTGGTCGACTGTCCCAATGGATGGGTGAAGAGAGGGAGCAGCAGTTGGAAGAGGGATCACTCACCATGGCTTGTTGGAAGTGGTTGGTGGCTTGAGAGACATGAATATACTTGCTCTCATCATAGCCGACTTCTGCATGAGTCACGAGTCTCAGCTCCTGGGCATGGACCTGCATCGCCAAAAAACATTCCATTGTGACCCTGGTTATCAATGAATCTGAAAAAGCCTCTCCTGTGGCACCATGTCCAACGCCTTCTGCAAACCCATACACTTCACATCCCACGCTTGTGTCAACCCTTTGCCATCTGCGTTTGTGACTTGGGTGAAGGGACCGAGCGTCACGTGGGAAAATGTCCGCTTTGACAGGAAGAATAGAAAAGCAGGATGTTATTTAAATGGACAAGCTGCTGAGCTCTGTGGTGTGGAGGGATCTGGGTGTCCTGGTGCATGAATCAGGAAAAAGTTGGTGTGCAGATGCAGCAAGTGATTGGGGAAGGCAAGTGTAATGTTCTCCTTCACTGTGAGGGGATGGAGTATAAAGTGGGGAAGTCTCGCTCCGACTGTACAGGGCATTGGTGAGACCGCACCTGGAGCACTGGGGACAGTTTTGGTCTCCTTAATCGAGGAGGGATTTACCCCCACTGGAGGCCGTTCAGAGCAGGTTCACCCGGCTGATTCCTGGGACGAAGGGGGTTTGTCTTGTGAGGAGAGGTTGAGCAGGTTGGGCCCTGTCACCCGTTGGAGTTTAGAAGAATGAGAGGCGATCTTATCGAGACAGATAAGATTCTGAGGGGGGGGGGGTAGGGGCTCGACAGGGGGGATGCTGGGAGGATGTTTCCCACTTGTGGGGGGAATCTAGAACGAGGGGAGGGCACAGTTTCAGAATGAGGGGTCTCCCTTTGGAGACGGAGATGAGGAGGAATTTCTTCCCTCAGAGGGGGGTCCGTCTGTGGGATTCTCTCCCCCCCTCAGAGAGCAGTGGAGGCCGGGGCTTTGGATATACTCAAGGCAGAGCGAGGCGCGTTTCTGATCGATGAGGGGGTTGAGGGTTATTGGGGGGGACGGACAGGAAAGTGAAGTTAAGGCCACAATCAGATCAGCCGTGATCTTATCAAATGGGGGAGCAGGTTCGAGGGGCCGAATGGCCTAGTACTGCTCCTAGTTTGTATGTTTTTATGTTTGGGATACGAATGCTCTTGTGAAGTGTCTTAACTAATCTATGGCTGACCCTCCGACAGTGCGGCGCTCCCTCAGCGCTGACCCTCCGACAGTGCGGCTCTCCCGCAGCACTGACTCTCCGACAGCGCGGCTCTCCCTCAGCACTGACCCTCCGACAGTGTGGCTCTCCCTCAGCACTGACCCTCCGACAGTGCGGCTCCCCCTCACTACTGACCCTCCGACAGTGCGGCTCCCCCTCACTACTGACCCTCCGACAGTGCGGCTCCCCCTCACTACTGACCCTCCGACAGTGCGGCTCCCCCTCACTACTGACCCTCCGACAGTGCGGCACTCCCTCAGTACTGACCCTCCGACAGTGCGGCTCTCCCTCAGCACTGACCCTCCGACAGTGCGGCGCTCACTCAGCACTGACCCTCCGACAGTGCGGCACTCCGTCAGTACTGACCCTCCGACAGTGCGGCTCCCCCTCAGCACTGACCCTCCGACAGTGCGGCGCTCCCTCAGCACTGACCCTCCGACAGTGCGGCGCTCCCTCAGCACTGACCCTCCGACAGTGCGGCTCTCCGTCAGTACTGACCCTCCGACAGTGCGGCTCCCCCTCAGCACTGACCCTCCGACAGCGCGGCGCTCCCTCTGCGCTGACCCTCCGACAGTGCGTCTCTCCCTCAGTACTGACCCTCCGACAGCGTGGCGCTCCCTCAGCGCCGGCCCCCCCCCCCCCCCACCCCCAAACCCCGCTCCTCCTCGTGCTAGCAGGGCAACATCGCGAGGGTCGGAAGGAGCTCCCGTGAACCAGCGTTCTCTGACCTGCTGCGGCTTGCTCCAGGTCACGACCCCCTGAATGGACAAGACAGCCTTGCCGTTGTGCCTGAGCTGCGGAATTTGGCAGATGAAGGCCTTACAGGTCGATATGTTGCAGCTCTGCGGAGAAAGAGGACAGGTTTTTCAGCACACGGCGAGCAACGTGGGGTGTGGGGCGTTCGTCTTGGGGTTCCAACCCCGGGTGACCTGTGTGCCTCTAGCCCCCTGGCCAGTGCCCACCCCCTCCCCCCCCCGCCCTCCTGGACGCCGGGGAGAGGCCGCGGTGGGCGATCAGCGTTTGGCAGCTTACCGTACCTGCGAGATGTTCAGTGAATTAATCTGTTGCCCGTCTGCTTGGGATGTCCCTTCCCTCTTCCTGCACTTTGCTTCACTCTGCAGCAGAGAGAGAGACAGAGAGAGACCAACAATCTGAATCACGCACGTGAGACGAGAGCGGTTTTTATTTATCCTTTCACAGGGTGTGAAAGTCGCTGGCTGGGCCCAGCGTTGGTCACCTGTGCCCAACGCTGCCCCTCGGCCTGAGTGACCCACTTGGGACACTCCTGAGAGGCAGTGAAAGGGTCGACCCCACCACACCCCCCCCCCCCCGCCCCCCGCACCCTCGGCCCCCGTTTGGGGGTGGGGGAGCGCTCGGGAGTCCCACGTAGACCAGACCGAGCGAGGCCTAGGCCGGCAGATTTCCCTCCCTCGAGGGCCTCGGGTGGGTTTTGGCGGCAGTGGTTCATTAACCGAGGCTGGCTGTCCGTTCTGGATTCAAAATTTCAGCCGCCGGCGTCGGTGGGATCCGAACCCTTGGCCAACCCCCACCGGGCATTCACCGGGCCCCCCTGGATTGTTAGTCCAGCAGCAACACCACTACGCCGACGTCTCTCCCGAGGCTGGAGGGAGAGAGGTGAGACCTCAGAATACCGAGCGCGGTGTTGGTCTCCTTATTTAAGGAAGGATTTCAATGCGTCGGGGGGCGGTTCAGAGGAGGTTTTGCTCGACTGACACCCGGAATGAGCGGGTTGTCCGATGAGGACAGACTGGGCTTGTTCCCACTGGAGTTTAGAAGAGTGAGGGAGGGCGGGGTTGCGATCGGATTGAAGTGTACAAGATCCTGAATGGCCTTGACAAGGTGGACGTGGAAAGGTTGTTTCCTCTTGTGGGTGAGTCCAGAACTAGGCGAGCGCCGCGCTGTCGGAGGGCCAGCGCTGAGGGAGCGCCGCGCTGTCGGAGGGCCAGCGCTGAGGGAGCGCCGCGCTGTCGGAGGGCCAGCGCTGAGGGAGCGCCGCGCTGTCGGAGGGCCAGCGCTGAGGGAGCGCCGCGCTGTCGGAGGGCCAGCGCTGAGGGAGCGCCGCGCTGTCGGAGGGCCAGCGCTGAGGGAGCGCCGCGCTGTCGGAGGGCCAGCGCTGAGGGAGCTGAATGCGAAGAGATAGAGGGGAGTGAGAGAGACGGCGAAAGTACACGGTTGGAGAGGGCGAGAGACTGGGTGGGCTTCAACGCAAAGCGACACACCGTGGGCTGCTGGGAAATCCAGAAGAGTTACTGGTAAACGGAAGGCAGATCTGCTGGCTGCTGTGCTGAGCCAAAGCTTTCGGAACTGAAGGCAGGAGGATACGTGTCGGGTGTGGTACTGTTGGGGGTGAGGGCGTGAGGTAGAACAAAAAGGGAAGATCTGACAGAAGGTAGAGGGCGGGAGGGATTAAGATGTCACGAAGCAAAAGGTAAATGGAGAGCTAATGATCGTGGTAAAGAAACAAAGCATTGGCCCCGAGCGCGTGTCAACAGCAGAATAATGAACAGCCAAAAGCTGTTGGTACTTGGCAAAAGCGAACTCAAAGTGGAGGACAGAGTTCGTGGCCTGACTTTGTTGAACTCCACGATGAAGGCAGTAAGGTGCCCAATTGGATGGTGAGGTGCTGCTCCTCCGGCCTGCGTTAAGGTTCACTGGAAGGCCCTGGCGCAGACCAAGGACAGGGATGTCAGCGGGAGAGGCAAAATCTTGAGACTGCTGTTCCCTGTTTTCCCACTTACATCATAGGACTTGACGGTCAGTTTCTCCCAGGTTAGTCCAGTCCCGATTTTGAATGGCACTTGGAAGGTTATATTGATGGGAAGGGACTGTGGGCCCACATTCTCGACCTGTGGCAGAAAAACACCAAGACTTACATCAATAATTTAAAAAAAAAATGAACAGCAAAAAGATACAGGCTCCATGTCCCCTCATGGTGACGGCTCTCAAACACATTCTGGTCACTTCATCAGCTTGTTGCTGACTGTCACAGCACTCCCTCAGCACTGACCCTCTGACAGTGCGGCTCTCCCTCAGCACTGACCCCCCGACAGTGCGACTCTCCCTCAGTACTGACCCTCCGACAGTGCGGCTCTCCCTCAGCACTGACCCTCTGACAGTGCGGCTCTCCCTCAGCACTGACCCCCCGACAGTGCGGCTCTCCCTCGGCACTGACCCTCCGACAGTGCGGCTCTCCCTCAGCACTGACCCTCCGACAGTGCGGCACTCCCTCAGCACTGACCCTCCGACAGTGCGGCTCTCCCCCAGCACTGAATGTTGAAAGGGTCGACACACGCAGTTCCAAGTGTTCGTGGAATACTCACTTTGTAGATGTGTTGAACAGGTTTTTCCTCTGCCATGTCTGTTGTGAAGTTGATATACTGAGTGGATTCTATCCTGCAGCAAAAATAAGTTGCAAATTTAGTGAGAAATTTATTTTGGCTTGAAGGTAAGTGCGTTAGATACACTGTCCTTTCCCCCTCTGGGTCCGGGTGTCACAGTGCGTTAGATACACTGTCCTTTCCCCCTCTGGGTCCGGGTGTCACAGTGCGTTAGATACACTGTCCTTTCCCCCTCTGGGTCCGGGTGTCACAGTGCGTTAGATACACTGTCCTTTCCCCCTCTGGGACCGGGTGTCACAGTGCGTTAGATACACTGTCCTTTCCCCCTCTGGGACCGGGTGTCACAGTGCGTTAGATACACTGTCCTTTCCCCCTCTGGGACTGGGTGTCACAGTGCATTAGATACACTGTCGTTTCCCTCTCTGGGACCGGGTGTCACTCTGCGTTAGATACACTGTCCTTTCCCCCTCTGGGACTGGGTGTCACAGTGCGTTAGATACACTGTCCTTTCCCCCTCTGGGACAGGGTGTCACAGTGCGTTAGATACACTGTCCATTCCCCCTCTGGGACCGGGTGTCACAGTGCGTTAGATACACTGTCCTTTCACCCTCTGGTACCGGGTGTCACAGTGCGTTAGATACACTGTCCTTTCCCCCTCTGGGACCGGGTGTCACAGTGCGTTTGATACACTGTCATTTCCCCCTCTGGGACCGGGTGTCACAGTGCGTTAGATACACTGTCCTTTCCCCCTCTGGGACCGGGTGTCACTGTGCGTTAGATACACTGTCCTTTCCCCCTCTGGGACCGGGTGTCACAGTGCGTTAGATACACTGTCCTTTACCCCTCTGGGACCAGGTGTCACAGTGCGTTAGATACACTGTCCTTTCCCCCTCTGGGACCGGGTGTCACTGTGCGTTAGATACACTGTCCTTTCCCCCTCTGGGTCCGGGTGTCACAGTGCGTTAGATACACTGTCCTTTCCCACTCTGGGACTGGGTGTCACAGTGCGTTAGATACACTGTCCTTTCCCCCTCTGGGACCTGGTGTCACAGTGCGTTAGATACACTGTGTTCTCCCCCTCTGGGACCGGGTGTCACAGTGCGTTAGATACACTGCCCTTTCCCCCTCTGGGACCGGGTGTCACAGTGCATTAGATACACTGTCCTTTCCTCCCTCTGGGACAGGGTGTCACAGTGCGTTAGATACACTGTCCTTTCCCCTCTGGGACCGGGTGTCACAGTGCGTTAGATACACTGTCCTTTGCCCATCTGGGTCTGGGTGTCACAGTGCGTTAGATACACTGTCCTTTCCCCCTCTGGGACCGGGTGTCACAGTGCGTTAGATACACTGTCATTTCCCCCTCTGGGACCGGGTGTCACTCTGCGTTAGATACACTGTCCTTTCCCCCTCTGGGACCAGGTGTCACAGTGCGTTAGATACACTGTCCTTTCCCTCTCTGGGACTGGGTGTCACAGTGCGTTAGATACACTGTCCTTTCCCCCTCTGGGACCGGGTGTCACTCTGCGTTAGATACACTGTCCTTTCCCCCTCTGGGACCGGGTGTCACAGTGCGTTAGATACACTGTCCTTTCCCTCTCTGGGACTGGGTGTCACAGTGCGTTAGATACACTGTCCTTTCCCCCTCTGGGACCGGGTTTCACAGTGCGTTAGATACAGTGTCCTATCCCCCTCTGGGACCGGGTGTCACAGTGCGTTAGATACACTGTCCTTTCCTCTGGGACTGAGTGTCACAGTGCGTTAGATACACTGTCCTTTCCCCCTCTGGGACTGAGTGTCACAGTGCGTTAGATACACTGTCCTTTCCCCCTCTGGGACCAGGTTTCACAGTGCGTTAGATACACTGTCCTTTCCCCCTCTGGGACCGGGTGTCACAGTGCGTTAGATACACTGTCCTTTCCCCCTCTGGGACCTAATTATCGAAGGCAAAGGAAGACTTACCCTTTGATAATCACGTTCACCTCGTATTTGACGCCAATGGTTTTGGAAACGAAGCTCTTTGTTGTGATACTCTGTTCATTGTCACTGTGAGGGTCAAGGATTTGGGAGAAATTAAATTCTTGAACATGTGAAATTCTTCACTCTGAGGAACGAGACGTTCTGCGTTACTGTGCTGCAGCTGATGCCGTGACGCACTCCAAAACGAGCAAGCGAGCTTGCTGAGCGCAGTCCGAAGGATCACCGCTGTCGCAATGTGGGGATTGCAGCAGTTAATTGGTGCACAGCAAGATCCCACAACATGACAGTGGCCCGGCCATTTGTCTCTTTTTTTTCAGCTGTGTTGGTTGAGGCATACCTGTTGTTAGCCCGAGGTCGCCAGGGAGATCTGATCCCCTCTTGCTCCCCGCCCCCCCCACCCCCCCACCCCACGCTCCTTCCTGTAGCGGCTGTGGGATTCTTTACGTCTGAGAGGGCCAGGGTGTCCTCAGCTTAACCTCTCGCCCTGAAAGAGCGCACCGCCGGCAGTGCGCCACTCCCTCGGCGCTGACCCTCCGACAGTGCGACTCTCCCTCAGCACTGACCCTCCGACAGTGCGGCTCTCCCTCGGCGCTGACCCTCCGACAGTGCGGCTCTCCCTCAGCGCTGACCCTCCGACAGTGCGGCTCTCCCTCAGCGCTGACCCTCCGACAGTGCGGCTCTCCCTCAGCACTGACCCTCCGACAGTGCGCCACTCCCTCGGCGCTGACCCTCCGACAGTGCGGCTCTCCCTCAGTACTGACCCTCCGACAGTGCGCCACTCCCTCGGCGCTGACCCTCTGACAGTGCGTATCTCCCTCAGTACTGACCCTCCGACAGTGCGGCTCTCCCTCGGCGCTGACCCTCCGACAGTGCGGCTCTCCCTCAGTACTGACCCTCCGACAGTGCGCCACTCCCTCGGTGCTGACCCTCCGACAGTGCGGCTCTCCCTCAGTACTGACCCTCCGACAGTGCGCCACTCCCTCGGCGCTGACCCTCCGACAGTGCGCCACTCCCTCGGCGCTGACCCTCCGACAGTGCGGCTCTCCCTCAGTACTGACCCTCCGACAGCGCGGCTCTCCCTCAGTACTGACTCTCCGACAGTGTGGCTCTCCCTCAGCGCTCCCTCGCTGTCTGATGACCAGTCTGCCTGTCTGGCAGACATACCCCTTTTCTTTCACCCCCTGCTTAATGAACTTGGCAACGGGGTTAGAATTTCATGGTTCGGTCCGGCGGAGGAGGGGAACTTCAAAACCCGAAAATGTCCCACTTATGCCTACTCTCAGCTCCCTGTGCGCCAACCTCCATCCAGGCTACGATATCGCTCCCACCCTGTCGCCTGAGATGGGTGAGGGGTCAAAGCGGTTGGGGGAGGGGTGCCGTACCCATGCCCAGCAGACTGAGGCGAAGTGCAACCCGGGACTTGCCGAGGGGGGCACTTTCCCCTGCACCTCCCCTTCCCACCTCTCCCCCACCCCCCCCCAACTCCCTCCTGAGTCGGCGAGGGGCAGGAGTTGTGGGTTTGGGGTGGGACGTCTCGCTGTCGGGGGTGACGGACGTACCTGCTGGCGTTGATGCTAATTTCAGCCATCGGCTTCCACACCACATCTGAAGCCACATCGAAGGTCGTGTTGAACCGCACCTGTAGCCGGGGGTCGTGAGGGGCAGGGGTGCGGTAGTGGGGAGGTGGTCGAGGAGTCGATGGGGGGGGGGGGGGCGGGGTTGGTGGGTTGAAGCAGAAAAGACAACGGGCGGTTAGATGGCCTGACTGACTCCGGTCACAGGCCTGTGAGCCGAGAACGACGGCAGGGTCCCCGGTCTCTCCTACGTCGGCCGATCCGCTCGTTCAAACGGGGCGAATTGGACCGACTGACGCCACGGTTACCTCCGGACTCGACGCTCTCCCGTGTTTGACCCTCCGTCAATTTCAGCTCAGCCGAAACTCTGCTGCTCCCCTCCCTCCCCCACACAACCCCCCCCCCCCCCGCCACCCCGTGTCTGAATCCGCACCGAGTCCCGTTCACCCCTCACCCCCCGCGCTCGCTGACCCCACACTGGCTCCCGGTCCAGCAACACCTCCATTTTCACATTCTCACCCTCGTTTTCAAATCCCGCCATGGAACTCACTCCCCACTCCCTATCTCTGTCACCTCCTCCAGCCCCTACACCCCTCCCTATCTCTGTCACCTCCTCCAGCCCCCGACACCCCTCCCTATCTCTGTAACCTCCTCCAGCTCCTACACCCCTCCCTATCTCTGTAACCTCCTCCAGCCCCTACACCCCTCCCTATCTCTGTAACCTCCTCCATCCCCTACACCCCTCCCTATCTCTGTAACCTCCTCCAGCTCCTACACCCCTCCCTATCTCTGTAACTTCCTCCAGCTCCTACACCCCTCCCTATCTCTGTAACCTCCTCCAGCCCCTACACCCCTCCCTATCTCTGTAACCTCCTCCAGCCCCTACACCCCTCCCTATCTGTGTAAGTTCCTCCAGCCCCTACTACCCTCCCTATCTCGGTAACCTCCTCCAGCCCCTAAACCCCTCCCTATCTCTGTCACCTCCTCCAGCCCCTACACCCCTCCCTATCTCTGTCACCTCCTCCAGCCCCTACACCCCTCCCTATCTCTGTCACCTCCTCCAGCCCCTACACCCCTCCCTATCTCTGTCACCTCCTCCAGCCCCTGACACCCCTCCCTATCTCTGTAACCTCCTCCAGCCGCTACACCCCTCCCTATCTCTGTAACCTCCTCCAGCTCCTACACCCCTCCCTATCTCTGTAACTTCCTCCAGCCCCTACACCCCTCCCTATCTCTGTCACCTCCTCCAGCCCCTACACCCCTCCCTATCTCTGTCACCTCCTCCAGCCCCTGACACCCCTCCCTATCTCTGTAACCTCCTCCAGCCGCTACACCCCTCCCTATCTCTGTCACCTCCTCCAGCCCCTGACACCCCTCCCTATCTCTGTAACCTCCTCCAGCCGCTACACCCCTCCCTATCTCTGTAACCTCCTCCAGCTCCTACACCCCTCCCTATCTCTGTAACCTCCTCCAGCCCCTACACCCCTCCCTATCTCTGTCACCTCCTCCAGCCCCTGACACCCCTCCCTATCTCTGTAACCTCCTCCAGCCGCTACACCCCTCCCTATCTCTGTAACCTCCTCCAGCTCCTACACCCCTCCCTATCTCTGTAACTTCCTCCAGCTCCTACACCCCTCCCTATCTCTGTAACCTCCTCCAGCCCCTACACCCCTCCCTATCTCTGTAACCTCCTCCAGCCCCTACACCACTCCCTATCTGTGTAAGTTCCTCCAGCCCCTACTACCCTCCCTATCTCGGTAACCTCCTCCAGCCCCTAAACCCCTCCCTATCTCTGTCACCTCCTCCAGCCCCTACACCCCTCCCTATCTCTGTCACCTCCTCCAGCCCCTACACCCCTCCCTATCTCTGTCACCTCCTCCAGCCCCTACACCCCTCCCTATCTCTGTCACCTCCTCCAGCCCCTGACACCCCTCCCTATCTCTGTAACCTCCTCCAGCCGCTACACCCCTCCCTATCTCTGTAACCTCCTCCAGCTCCTACACCCCTCCCTATCTCTGTAACTTCCTCCAGCCCCTACACCCCTCCCTATCTCTGTCACCTCCTCCAGCCCCTACACCCCTCCCTATCTCTGTCACCTCCTCCAGCCCCTGACACCCCTCCCTATCTCTGTAACCTCCTCCAGCCGCTACACCCCTCCCTATCTCTGTCACCTCCTCCAGCCCCTGACACCCCTCCCTATCTCTGTAACCTCCTCCAGCCGCTACACCCCTCCCTATCTCTGTAACCTCCTCCAGCTCCTACACCCCTCCCTATCTCTGTAACTTCCTCCAGCCCCTACACCCCTCCCTATCTCTGTCACCTCCTCCAGCCCCTACACCCCTCCCTATCTCTGTCACCTCCTCCAGCCCCTGACACCCCTCCCTATCTCTGTAACCTCCTCCAGCCGCTACACCCCTCCCTATCTCTGTAACCTCCTCCAGCTCCTACACCCCTCCCTATCTCTGTAACTTCCTCCAGCTCCTACACCCCTCCCTATCTCTGTCACCTCCTCCAGCCCCTGACACCCCTCCCTATCTCTGTAACCTCCTCCAGCCGCTACACCCCTCCCTATCTCTGTCACCTCCTCCAGCCCCTACACCCCTCCCTATCTCTGTCACCTCCTCCAGCCCCTGACACCCCTCCCTATCTCTGTAACCTCCTCCAGCCGCTACACCCCTCCCTATCTCTGTAACCTCCTCCAGCCCCTACACCCCTCCCTATCTCTGTAACCTCCTCCAGCCCCTACACCCCTCCCTATCTCTGTCACCTCCTCCAGCCCCTGACACCCCTCCCTATCTCTGTAACCTCCTCCAGCCGCTACACCCCTCCCTATCTCTGTAACCTCCTCCAGCCCCTACACCCCTCCCTATCTCTGTAACCTCCTCCAGCCCCTACACCCCTGCCTATCTCTGTAACCTCCTCCAGCCACAAACCCTCCCTATCTCTGTAACCTCCTCCAGCCCCTACTCCCCTCCCTATCTCTGTAAACTCCTCCAGCCCCTACACCCCTCCCTATCTCTGTAACCTCCTCCAGCTCCTACAA
Source organism: Carcharodon carcharias (assembly GCF_017639515.1). Taxonomy (NCBI): domain Eukaryota; kingdom Metazoa; phylum Chordata; class Chondrichthyes; order Lamniformes; family Lamnidae; genus Carcharodon; species Carcharodon carcharias. The sequence goes on along the minus strand of NW_024470786.1, from coordinate 817,416 downwards.
CCCTCCCTATTTCTGTAACCTCCTCCAGCCCCTACAACCCTCCCTATCTCTGTAACCTCCTCCAGCCACAAACCCTCCCTATCTCTGTAACCTTCTCCAGCCCCTACCCCCCTCCCTATCTCTGTAACCTCCTCCAGCCCCTGCAACCCTCCCTATCTCTGTAACCTCCTCCAGCCACAAACCCTCCCTATCTCTGTAACCTCCTCCAGCCCCTACACCGCTCCCTATTTCTGTCACCTCCTCCAGCCCCTACAACCCTCCCTATCTCTGTAACCTCCTCCAGCCACAAACCCTCCCTATCTCTGTAACCTCCTCCAGCCCCTTCACCCCTCCCTATCTCTGTAAACTCCTCCAGCCCCTACATCCCTCCCTATCTGTGTAAATTCCTCCAGCCCCTACACCCCTCCCTATCTCTGTAAACTCCTCCAGCCCCTACACACCACCCTATCTGTGTAAATTCCTCCAGCCCCTACTCCCCTCCCTATCTCTGTAACCTCCTCCAGCCCCTACAACCCTCCCTATCTCTGTAACCTCCTCCAGCCCCTACACCCCTCCCTATCTCTGTAACCTCCTCCAGCCCCCACACCCTCCCTATCTCTGTAACCTCCTCCAGCCCCTACACCCCTCCCTATCTCTGTAACCTCCTCCAGCCCCTACACCCCTGCCTATCTCTGTAACCTCCTCCAGCCACAAACCCTCCCTATCTCTGTAACCTCCTCCAGCCCCTACTCCCCTCCCTATCTCTGTAAACTCCTCCAGCCCCTACACCCCTCCCTATCTCTGTAACCTCCTCCAGCTCCTACAACCCTCCCTATTTCTGTAACCTCCTCCAGCCCCTACAACCCTCCCTATCTCTGTAACCTCCTCCAGCCACAAACCCTCCCTATCTCTGTAACCTCCTCCAGCCCCTACCCCCCTCCCTATCTCTGTAAAGTCCTCCAGCCCCTACACCCCTCCCTATCTCTGTAACCTCCTCCAGCCCCTGCAACCCTCCCTATCTCTGTAACCTCCTCCAGCCACAAACCCTCCCTATCTCTGTAACCTCCTCCAGCCCCTTCACCCCTCCCTATCTCTGTAAACTCCTCCAGCCCCTACATCCCTCCCTATCTGTGTAAATTCCTCCAGCCCCTACACCCCTCCCTATCTCTGTAAACTCCTCCAGCCCCTACACACCACCCTATCTGTGTAAATTCCTCCAGCCCCTACTCCCCTCCCTATCTCTGTAACCTCCTCCAGCCCCTACAACCCTCCCTATCTCTGTAACCTCCTCCAGCCCCTACACCCCTCCCTATCTCTGTAACCTCCTCCAGCCCCTACAACCCTCCCTATCTCTGTAACCTCCTCCAGCCCCTACACCCCTCCCTATCTCTGTAAACTCCTCCAGCCCCTACACCCCTCCCTATCTCTGTAACCTCCTCCAGCTCCTACAACCCTCCCTATGTCTGTATCCTCCTCCAGCCCCTACACCCCTCCCTATCTCTGTAAACTCCTCCAGCCCCTACACCCCTCCCTATCTCTGTAACCTCCTCCAGCCCCTACGACCCTCCATGATCTCTGCTCTCCAATTCCAGCCTCTCGAGCATCTCCCGACTCCCATCGTTCTGCCCTTGGTGATCGTGCCTTCAGCTGCCTGGGGTAGGGGAGGATCCTGAAGCTCTGGGTTTCTCTCCCTAAAGCAATCCTTGTCTTTACTTCACCTTCTTCATTTGAGATGCTCTTTTAAAGGGAACCTCCTTGACTCAGATTCTGACCCTAATGTCCACCTATATGGCTTGATGAGCACAAGAACGCAACAGGAGGCCATTCAGCCCCTCGAGACTGCTCCCCCCATTCGATATGATCCTGGCTGATCTTCTGCCTCAACTCCACTCTCCCGCCCACTCCCCGTATCCCTCGATTCCCTGAGCGACCGAAAATCTCCTGATCCCGGTCAGGAATATCCTCAACGATGGAGCATCCACAACCCTCTGGGGTAAAGAATTCCGAAGATTCCCCACCCTCCGAGTGAAGAGATTTCTCCTCGTCTCTGTCCAAAATGGCCGAGCCCTTACCCTGAGACTGTGCCCCCTCCCCCCCTCCACGTTCTCCAATCCCCAGCCGGGGGGGGCGGCGGGGTGTGGGTGAAACAACCTCTCTGTGTCCACCCTGTCAAACCCTTTCAATCAGATCGCATCTTGTTCTTCAAATCTCCGGAGAATACAGGCCCAATTTACTCACAGGACACCCCCCTCGTCCCAGGGACCAATCGGGTGAACCTTCGCGGTCCCGCCTCCCAATGCAAGGATATCCCTCCTTAAACATGGGGACCAAAACTGCACACAGTGTTCCAGGTGTGATCTCACCACAACCCTGTACAATTGGAGCAAGACTTCCTTATTCCCTGTACTCCAGTCCCCTTGCAATAAAGGCCAACACACCATTCCCCTTCCTGGTTTCTCGCTGTACCTGCATGCTAACTTTCTGTGCCCCTTGTACAGCTCCACCCAAGTCCCTCTGAACATCAACATTTCCAAGTTTCACATTTTGTAAAATATTCTGCTTCTCCATCCTTATGAGCAAAGTGAATAACCTCGCACGTCCCCACAAACTACCCCGCCTGACACCTTGTTACCCTCTCGCTTAACCTGTCAGTATCTGTTTGCAGCCTCTTTGTGTCCTCCACACAGCTTCCCCTCCCACCGAGCTTTGTATCATCAGCAAACGTAGCGACGTTACTCTCTGCCTCTCCATCCAAGTTATTAATGTTGATTGTCAGTAACTGAGACCCCAGCGCTGACCGTGGCTGCACTCCACCCTTTACTGCCTGCCATCTTGAAAATGCCCCATTTATGCCTACTCTCTGGTTCCCGTCCATGAACCAATCCTCTACCCAGGCTAATATATCACCCCCAACTCCATGAGCCCTCATCTTGCCTGTTAGCCTTTTGCCTGGAACCTTTCTGAGAGACTTTCAATAACCCAAATATAATGCATACATCGGTTCCCCTTTCTATACCCTGCTGGTTCCATCGCCAGCAACCAAATTTGTCAAGCACAGTTTCCCTTTCTGTAAGACCATGTTTATTTGATCTACTTGTAGTGTAATATTCTTGTATTACATAGTTATGACTTACTCAATAATGGATTTGAACTCTTCTGCAACGACTGGTGTTGGGCTAACTGCTCTCTAATTCCCGTTTTCTCTCTCCCTCTCCTTCCTCGAATATCAGGGTTACATTTGCTGACGTTAAATTTGTTCAGTGTGCTATTGAAATACAAGTTGTTGTTTGCTCTTTCGAAGAGCTAGCAGGAGCAGAATGGGCCAAATGGCTCCCCTCCCCTCACCCCGTCTCCTCTTCCCTGCTGAAATATTCCCCTCCCCTTTCACCGCCCCTCCATGAGGACTCTTGGCTCTTCTTTCCGACTCCCCCACCCCGCCGGCAGGGGCACTCACTTTAGTTCCGGTCCGCAAGATGGGTTGATTGACCCGGCAGGAGACGATCCCAACGGTGGAGTACTTGGAGTTCTTTGAGTCGTCGCATTCGATATGGGATCGGCGGCTGGCCTGGCAGGACAGAGGAGTGAGACGGTTAAAGACGGCGTGGTTAAAGACTCGAGACCTTAAGCGTTCTCTTCCCGCCACCCACGACACATGGTAGCAGCGTTGTGTGCCAATTACAGAATGCACTGTAGCAGCACGACCCCTGCCACCTAGAAGGTCAAGGGCAGCAGACACATGGGGGATGCCACCACCTCTCCAAGTCCCTCTCCAAGTCACTCGCCATCCTGACTTGGAACGATATCGCTCGTTCCTTCACCGTGGCTGGGATACAATGGCTAACAGCGCTGTGGGTGCACCTACACCACGCGGGCTGCAGCGGTTCAAAGAGGTGCCTTACCACCACCACCACCTTCTCAAGGGTTGGGCAATAAATGCTGGCCTTGCCAGCGATGCCCACATCTCAAGAACGAAACCACCCCCACCCCACCACCACTCCCCCCACCCCACTTTGATCTGGGAGCTTCATAAAACTGCCGCTCACTGAGATGATGGAGGTTTTCCTGAACGTGAGGCCGGTGGGTACTCGGTAGGTGACCTTGGCGAAGTAGGAGTTCTCGCCAGCGTTCTCCAGAGTCACCTCGAGCGTGAGAGTTGAGTAGCTCCCAACCACGATGAACTGGGCCCTGTGAGAGAGAAAGAGAGAGGGAGGGTTAGCATGATCAGCTCAAAATGAAAAACACCCTCAATTTATCCAGCACCCTTCCCATCTACGAACGCACGGCCAAGGCAGGAGTCTCAATGTGATCGAAGGCTCCTTGAAAGGTGTGGGGTTTTAAGGGCCGTCTCAAAGGAGGGGAGAGAGAGAGAGAGGAGGAGAGGTTTCAGACAGGCTTGACAGAGCGAAGGCCAATGCCTCCCCACCTCCCCTCCCGCTGGTAGCTGAAGGCAGGGCCAACAGCAGAGCGATGGGAATGGGTGGATGTTTCAGAGGCCGGAATTGGGGGAGCGCAGGCATCTCGGAGGGTTGGAGGGGCTGGAGGAGGTGACAGAGATAGGGAAGGGTGTAGGGGCTGGAGGAGGTTACAGATATAGGGAGGGGTGTAGGGGCTGGAGGAGGTTACAGAGAGAGGGAGGGGTGTAGGTGCTGGAGGAGGTTACAGAGATAGGGAGGGGTGTAGGGGCTGGAGGAGGTTACAGAGATAGGGAGGGGTGTAGGTGCTGGAGGAGGTTACAGAGATAGGGAGGGGTGTAGGGGCTGGAGGAGGTTACAGAGGTAGGGAGGGTTGTAGGGGCTGGAGGAGGTTACAGAGATAGTGAGGGGTGTAGGGGGCTGGAGGAGGTTACAGAGATAAGGAGAGGTGTAGGCTGGAGGAGGTTACAGAGGTACGGAGGGTTGTAGGAGCTGGAGGAGGTTACTGAGATAGGGAGGGGTCTGGAGGAGGTTACAGAGGTAGGGAGGGTTGTAGGGGCTGGAGGAGGTTACAGAGATAGTGAGGGGTGTAGGGGGCTGGAGGAGGTTACAGAGATAGGGAGAGGTGTAGGTTGGAGGAGGTTACAGAGGTAGGGAGGGGTGTAGGGGCTGGAGGAGGTTACAGAGATAGGGAGGGGTGTAGGGGCTGGAGGAGGTTACAGAGATAGGGAGGGGTGTAGGGGCTGGAGAAGGTTACAGAGATAGGGAGGGGTGTAGGGGCTGGAGGAGGTTACGGAGATAGCGAGGGGTGTAGGGGGCTGGAGGAGGTTACAGAGATAGGGAGGGTTGTAGGGGCTGGAGGAGGTTACAGAGATGAGGGGGAGCGAGGACGTAGAGCAATTTGAATCATATAACACTAGAGGCCATTCTGCCCATCATGACTGTGCCGGCTTTTGGAAAGAGCTGTTCATCCTGTGTCAGGGAAATATATTATCATCAAAACTTCATCGATTAAATCTGTAAATGAGGCCATTCTGTCCGTTGTCTCTCTATCGGCCCTCTGGTAGAGTTATCCAATTGATCCAACTCTCCCATCGCACTCCCATCGCTTTGTCAATCTTTCGCCTTCCCTTATCCCATTTCCTCAAAAACCCCTTGATTGACCCTCCCTCCCCCACACTCTCAGGCAGCGCATTCCAGACTCTAACCCCTCGATTGACCCTCCCTCCCCCACACTCGCAGCACGTTCGAGATCCTAACCCCTCGATTGACCCTCCCTCCCCCAAACTCTCAGGCAGCGCGTTCCAGATCCTAACCCCTCGATTGACTCTCCCTCCCCCAAACTCTCAGGCAGCGCATTCCAGATCCTAACCCCTCGCTGTGTGAAAAAGTTTCTCCTCGTGTCTCCGTCGCTCCTTTTACCCATCGCCTTCAACCCGTGTCCCTCTGCTTCTCCATCCTTCCCCCAATGGGAACAGTTTCCTGATCCACTCTGTCCCAGACCCCCTCATGATTTTGAACACCTCGATCATATCTCCTCTCGGCCTTCTCTTCTCTGGGGAGAACAGTCCCAACTTCTTCAATCGATCCACGGAACTGAAGTTACTCATCCCTGGTACCATTCTCGTGAATCTTTCCCGCTCTCTCCCTTTCTCTCCAATTCCCTCACATCCTTCCTAAAGTGCGGAGCCCAGAACAGGACACAATACTCTAGTTGGGACCAAATGAGTGTTTTCTACAAGTTCAACATAACCTCCTTGCTCTTGTACTCTATGCCCCTATTAATAAATCCCCGGATACTGTCTGCTTTATTAACCGCTCCCTCAACCCGTCCTGCCCCCTTCAATGATTTTTACACATACTCCCCCAGATCCCTCTGCCCCTTTAGAGTGGTACCCTTTAATTTGTACTGCCCCTCCTCATTCTTCTGATCTACAATGTGCCACCTCACACCGCAGGACCTTCCCCAGCCAGTCAGTGAGCTCTCACGAGTCACCCCCTTCGCAGACAAGATCCGCTGGCCAGCTTGATGCTCTATGTTCACCAGCTGCGATTGGCAAAGACATGCCAAGAAGCATGTTGTGGGTTGTTGGTTGGGGGGCGGGGGGGGAGCGGGGTGTTTCTCAGTGGCTGTCAGCTCGGGCGGAACTCGAGTACTGCTGAGAAACGAGACCGGCCGAGGTTTTTTTGGCCTAGTGCTCATCAGGACAGTATGCAAGAGGACCAATACAAAGGGAGAACCACAACGTACATGCCTCCACCAATCAGAGTCCACTTGCCAACCTAACAGCCCTCTCTTCCCATGCGGTATGAATTGTTGTTTGTTACCGTTGCCCCCCCCCCCCCCCCTCCCCAATATGTTGTTATTCTTGCCAGATGAGTGCAAGAGGAAGTCTCTCTTTTGTTTTTGCTAACACTGCTCAGGTTCTCCAAGGGTTTGGCGGTCGCTGTGTTGGATGGGAGGTTGGCTGAGGGGAAGGGGGGTCGGGGGGGGGGGAGGGGGTGGTGTAGGGGGCGTGTGGGTGGGGTGGAGGGAGAGAGGAAGCAGGGGAAAGGTCCTTACCCCACGATGCTGAAATGGACCACCATTTGGTCCTTGCAGATGTTGTCAGCTCCGCACTCCTTCTCGAACGGTAGCTGCCAGGAAGTGAAGATAGCCGGTGAAGAGGGGTACGTCTTCAGGAAATTGAGTCCAGCCTAATAGGGAGCTGGAGCCTCCCCACCCCCACCCCCAACCACTGGCCCCCCTGCTCATCCCTTCCTGTCTACACAGCAAGTTTTGACACAGAGCTGCATGTTAATATGACCCACGCTCTGGCGAAGGAGCAGGCTTTAAGGAACATCTTAAAAGAGAGAGAGAGAGAGAAAGAGGTTTAGGGAGGGTATTCTATGGCTTAGGAGGCCACTCCTGCCCCCAAATCTGCCCCCAGGCAGCTCGAGGTGGAGCAATGGGAATCGGTGGGGGTTGGGGGGGTGGTGGGGGGCATGATCGAGAGGCCGGAACTGGAGGAATGCAGAGATCTCGGAGGGTCGTGGGAGGTTACAGATATAGGGAGGGTTGTAGGGGCTAGAGGAGGTTACAGAGATAGGGAGGGTTGTAGGGGCTGGAGGAGGTTACAGAGATAGGGAGGGTTGTAGGGGCTGGGGGAGGTTACAGAGATAGGGAGGGGTGTAGGGGCTGGAGGCGGTTACAGAGATAGGGAGGGGTGTAGAGACTGGAGGAGGTTACAGAGATAGGGTGGGGTGTAGGGGCTGGAGGAGGTTACAGAGATAGGGAGGGTTGTAGGGGCTGGAGGAGGTTACAGAGATAGGGAGGGGTATAGGGGCTGGAGCAGGTTACAGAGATAGGGAGGGGTGTAGGGGCTGGAGCAGGTTACAGAGATAGGGAAGGGGCAAGGGCCCAGGAGGGATTTGAAAGTAACGGTGAGAACCTTTAAATGGAGGTATTGCTGGACTGGAAGCCAGTGTGGGTCAGCGAGCACAGAGGGTGATGGGTGAGTGTGGACACAGGCAAAAAAATTTTGAGATACATGGAGAGAGAGAGAGAGAGGGCCAGAGAGATTGGGGGCCCCAAGAGAGAGGTTCAGAGAAAGGTACAGAGGGAGGGAGAGAGAGAGAGAGAGTTGGGGATGGGGGACTGAGAGAGGGAGAAATACAGAGATAGAGAGAGAGAGAGAGGTATAGAGGGAGCGAGAGAAAGGGACAGAGAAAGAGAAGGATAGAGAGTGGGGGATAGAGAGAGAGGGACAGAGAGAGAGAGATGCCACCATAGAATGAATACTCCTGTTTATTGAGTTGCTCTTGTTTACTAACCACCCAGTGTTTATTAATCACCTCATATTTATTAATCACCTCATGCTTACTAATCACCCACTGTTTATTAATCACCTCATGTTTATTAATCACATCATGTTTACTAATCACGCACTGTTTATTAATCACCTCATGTTTATTAATCACATCATGTTTACTAATCACCCACTGTTTATTAATCACCTCATGTTTATTAATCACATCATGTTTACTAATCACGCACTGTTTATTAATCACCTCATGTTTATTAATCACATCATGTTTACTAATCACGCACTGTTTATTAATCACCTCATGTTTATTAATCACATCATGTTTATTAATCACCTCTTGTTTACTAATCACCCACTCTTTATTAATCACCTCGTGTTTATTAATCACCTCATGTTTATTAATCACATCATGTTTACTAATCACGCACTGTTTATTAATCACCTAATGTTTATTAATCACATCATGTTTATTAATCACCTCTTGTTTACTAATCACCCACTCTTTATTAATCACCTCGTGTTTATTAATCACCTCATGTTTATTAATCACCTCTTGTTTATTAATCATCTCAAGTATATTAATCACATCATGTTTATTAATCACTTCTTGTTTACTAATCACCCACTGTTTATTAATCACCTCATGTTTACTAATCACCTCTTGTTTACTAATCACCTCATGCTTCTTAATCTCCTCATGTTTACTAATCACCTCATGCTTATTAATCACCTCATGCTTATTAATCACCTCTCGTTTACTAATAACCCACTGTTTATTAATCACTTCATGTTTATTAATCACCTCTTGTTTATTAATCACCTCCAGTTTATTAAACAGCCACCCCTGTCCACGTCTGTTAACACCCGCCTGCCCACCCTGGGGTAACTTCCCACACTCACTTTTCCAATGGAAATTCCTTCCTCTCCTGTCCGTAAAACAGGCGCTGGGCTGTTGCCGGAACTTAGTCCCAGCCCAGTGTAATTCACCTGCACTTCGATGGGATTCAGGAAATCCTGGATACAGCTCTGTGAGAGAGAGAGGGAGAGAAAGACAGGAATTAGCTTGAGCCTCGAAAGAGGCTCTCCCTACCTTCTGGGTGAAGACGCTTCTCCCCAATTACACCTTGGAATTTATTAGTGACTTTCTTCTATTGACGGACACCCGACCCCACCGAGTTCTGGTCTTGCCCGCAAGGGGGAATGTCTTCTCTATGTATACCCTATCGAAACCCCTTTCGTTATCTCAAAGATCTCAATCAGGTCACCCCCTCGGCCTTCTCTGTTCTGGAGAGAAGACAGCAAGCTGGTTCAGACTTTGTTGATGGTTACTGCATTCCGTTAGCACCCGGGAGAGCCGAACATCTTCCCTGGTCTGCAGGAACAGGAGGAGGCCATTCAGCCCCTTGAACCACTGCAATCCCTGTTGGTCAATTTGGAGTGCAGGGATCGAAGTTCGAATTGTCCTCATCAAACACACGAAGGACAGGTACAGCACGGGGTTAGATACAGAGTAAAGCTCCCTCTACACATTCCCCATCAAACACTCCCAGGACAGATACAGCACAGGGTTAGATAGAGAGTAAATCTCCCTCTACACTGTCCCCATCAAACACTCCCAGGACAGGTACAGCACGGGGTTAGATACAGAGTAAATCTCCCTCTACACTGTCCCCATCAAACACTCCCAGGACAGGTAAAGCACAGGGTTAGATACAGAGTAAATCTCCCTCTACACTGTCCCCATCAAACACTCCCAGGACAGGTACAGCACGGAGTTAGATAGAGTAAATCTCCATCTACACTGTCCCCATCAAACACTCCCAGGACAGGTACAGCACGGGGTTAGATACAGAGTAAAGGTCTGTCTACACCGTCGCAATCAAACACTCTAAGGGCAGGGATAGCACGGGGTTAGATACAGAGTAAATCTCCCTCTACACTGTCCCCATCAAACACTCCCAGGACAGATACAGCAAGAGGTTAGATACAGAGTAAAGCTCCCTCTGCACTGTCCCCATCAAACACTCCCAGGACAGGTACAGCACAGGGTTAGATACAGGGCAAATCTCCCTCTACACTGTCCCCATCAAACACTCCCAGGACAGGTACAGCACAGGGTTAGATACAGAGTAAAGCTCCCTCTACACCGTCCCCATCAAACATTCCCAGGACAGGTTCAGCACGGGGTTAGATACAGTAAATCTCCCTCTACACTGTCCCCATCAAACACTCCCAAGACAGGAACAGCACGGGGTTAGATATAGAGTAAATCTCCCTCTACACTGTCCCCATCAAACACTCCCAGGACAGGAACAGCACGGGGTTAGATACAGAGTAAAACTCCCTCTACACTGTCCCCATCAAACACTCCCAGGACAGGTGCAGCACGGGGTTAGATACAGAGTAAAACTCCCTCTACACTGTCCCCATCAAACACTCCCAGGACAGGTACAGCACGGGGTTAGATACAGAGTAAAGCTCCCTCTACACTGTCCCCATCAAACACTCCCAGGACTGGTACAGCACGGGGTTAGATACAGAGTAAATCTCCCTCTACACTGTCCCCATCAAACACTCCCAGGACAGATACAGCATGGGGTTAGATACAGAGTAAATCTCCCTCTACACCGTCCCCATCAAACACTCCCAGGACAGGTGCAGCACGAGGTTAGATACAGAGTAAAACTCCCTCTACACTGTCCCCATCAAACACTCCCAGGACAGGTACAGCACAGGGTTAGATACAGAGTAAATCTCCCTCTACACTGTCCCCATCAAACACTCCCAGGACAGGTACAGCACGGGGTTAGATACAGAGTAAATCTCCCTCTACACCGTCCCCATCAAACACTCCCAGGACAGGTGCAGCACGGGGTTAGATACAGAGTAAAACTCCCTCTACACTGTCCCCATCAAACACTCCCAGGACAGGTACAGCACAGGGTTAGATACAGAGTAAATCTCCCTCTACACTGTCCCCATCAAACACTCCCAGGACAGGTACAGCACAGGGTTAGATACAGAGTAAATCTCCCTCTTCACCGTCCCCATCAAACACTCCCAGGACAGGTTCAGCACGGGGTTAGATACAGAGTAAACCTCCCTCTACACTGTCCCCATCAAACACTCCCAGGACAGGTACAGCACAGAGTTAAATAGAGTAAACCTCCCTCTACACTGTCCCCATCAAACACTCCCAGGACAGGTACAGCACAGAGTTAAATAGAGTAAATCTCCCTCTACACTGGCCCCATCAAACACTCCCAGGACAGGTACAGCACAGGGTTAGATACAGAGTAAAACTCCCTCTACACTGTCCCCATCAAACACTCCCAGGACAGGTACAGCACAGGGTTAGATACAGAGTAAAGCTCCCTCTACACTGTCCCCGTCAAACACTCCCAGGACAGGTACAGCACGGGGTTAGATACAGAGTAAAGGTCTGTCTACACCGTCCCAATCAAACACTCCCAGGACAGGTACAGCACAGAGCTAAATAGAGTAAATCTCCCTCGATACTGTCCCCATCAAACACTCCCAGGACAGGTACAGCACGGGGTTAGATACAGAGTAAAGGTCTGTCTACACTGTCCCCATCAAACACTCCCAGGACAGGTACAGCACGGGGTTAGATACAGAGTAAAACTCCCTCTACACTGTCCCCATCAAACACTCCCAGGACAGGTACAGCACGGGGTTAGAAACAGAGTAAAGCTCCCTCTACACTGTCCCCATCACTCCCAGGACAGGTACAGCATGGGGTTAGATACAGAGTAAATCTCCCTCTACACTGTCCCCATCAAACACTCCCAGGACAGGTACAGCACGGGGTTAGATACAGAGTAAAACTCCCTCTACACTGTCCCCATCAAACACTCCCAGGACAGGTACAGCACGGGGTTAGATACAGAGTAAATCTCCCTCTACACTGTCCCCATCAAACACTCCCAGGACAGGTACAGCACGGGGTTAGATACAGAGTAAATCTCCCTCTACACTGTCCCCATCAAACACTCCCATGACAGGTGCAGCACGGGGTTAGATACAGAGTAAAACTCCCTCGACACTTTCCCCATCAAACATTCCCAGGACAGGTACAGCACGGGGTGAGATACAGAGTAAATCTCCCTCGATTCTGTCCCCATCAAACACTCCCAGGACAGGTACAGCACGGGGTTAGATACAGCGTAAAGCTCTGTCTACACCATCCCAATCAAACACTCTCAGGATAGGTACAGCACGGGTTTCGATACGGCGTAAAGCTCTGTCTACGCCGTCCCCATTAAACACTCCCAGGACAGGAACAGCACGGGGTTAGATACAGAGTAAGGCTCCCTCTACACTGTCCCCATCAAACACTCCCAGGACAGGTTCAGCACGGGGTTAGATACAGAGTAAGGCTCCCTCTACACTGTCCCCATCAAACACTCCCAGGACAGGTACAGCACGGGGTTAGATACAGAGTAAATCTCCCTCTACACTGTCCCCATCAAACACTCCCTGGACAGGTACAGCACGGGGTTAGATACAGAGTAAATTTCCCTCTACACTGTCCCCATCACACACTCCCAGGACAGGTACAGCACGGGGTTAGATACAGAGTAAAACTCCCTCTATAACCTCCCCATCAAACACTCCCAGGACAGGTACAGCACAGGGTTAGATACAGAGTAAAACTCCCCCTACACTGTCCCCATCAAACACGCCCAAGACAGTTACAGCCCGGGGTTAGATACAGAGTAAAGCACCCTCTATACCGTACCCATCAAACACTCCCAGGACAGGTACGGCACGGGGTTAGATACAGAGTAAAATTCCCTCTACACTGTCCCCATCAAACGTTCCCAGGACAGGTACAGCACGGGCTTAGATACAGAGTAAATCTCCCTCTACGCTGTCCCCATCAAACACACCCAGGACAGGTACAGCACAGGGTTAGATACAGAGTAAATCTCCCTCTACACTGTCCACATCAAACACTCTCAGGACAGGTACAGCACAGGGTAAGATACAGAGTAAGTCTCCCTCTACACCGTCCCCATCAAACATTCCCAGGACAGGTACAGCACGGGGTTAGTTACAGAGTAAAGCTCCCTCTACACTGTCCCAATCAAACACTCCCAGGACAGGTACAGCACGGGGTTAGTTACAGAGTAAAGCTCCCTCTACACTGTCCCCATCAAACACACCCAGGACAGGTACAGCACGGGGTTAGATACAGATTAAATCTCCCCACACCTGAACTTGTATCTTGGGTTTCAGGCATATTTTTTTGCTCAGTTTGAAGGATCCCTTGGCATCTGACTTCAGTTCAGCTCTTTCTATCTTTCGACCTGTGTCCAAATTCACCTCGTAGCTGAAGTCAAGCGACGGGGTACCTACAGGAACAGAACAGAGCGTTTCTGGGAGGCACAATGGTTCCAAGGGGGGACGACATAATTTATGATGGAAGTCAAGGCCTTGGAGACTTCCCAGAACTGTTCCAGGGATCTGGGGACTTGAGATTGGAGGAGCTAGGATTGTTCTCCTCGGAGCAGAGCAAGGTTAAGGGGAGATGAAGGGTTACGCGGGAGTGAGTTACAGACTGGAATCTAATCGAGGGGTTCGGGGTGGTTTATATATAGAATAACAGCTACCCGGGTGTGTGTTACAGACTGGAATCTAATCGAGGGGTTCGGGGTGGTTTATATATAGAATAACAGATACCCGGGAGGGAGTTACAGACTGGAATCTAATCGAGGGGTTCGGTGTGGTTTATATATAGAATAACAGATACCTGGAAGGGAGTTACAGATGGGAATCTAATCGAGGGGTTCGGGGTGGTTTATATATAGAATAACAGATACCCGGGAGTGAGTTACAGACTGGAATCTAATCGAGGGGTTCGAGGTGGTTTATATATAGAATAACATATACCCGGGAGGGAGTTACAGACTGGAATCTAATCGAGGGGTTCGGGGTGGTTTATATATAGAATAACATATACCCGGGAGGGAGTTACAGACTGGAATCTAATCGATGGGTTCAGGGTGGTTTATATATAGAATAACAGATACCCGGGAGTGAGTTACAGACTGGAATCTAATCGAGGGGTTCGGGGTGGTTTATATATAGAATAACAGATACCCGGGAGTGAGTTACAGACTGGAATCTAATCGAGGGGTTCGGGGTGGTTTATATATAGAATAACAGATACCCGGGAGTGAGTTACAGACTGGAATCTAATCGAGGGGTTCAGGGTGGTTTATATATAGAATAACAGATACCCGGGAGGGAGTTACAGACGGGAATCTAATCGAGGGTTTTTATAAATGGTAGAATTGATATACCCGATATTTTCTTTGTCAGTTGCCTGATGGTGAAGCAAATTTCGGCATCTATTTTGGGTCCAATAGCGTTGTCCGGACAATCTACGTCTTTCAACATTATCTTCGTTGGATTGAATGTCATAGTGATGGTCACATCCATAACCGGCCGGGATCTGTGAAAATATTCCAATTATCCTGTGCCCTGCTTCCCCTGGCCTGATGGAGGCCTGCTCTACATGCCCCAATCCCTGTCGCCCTCTCCAGCCCACACTAGTCCCCAATCTCTCCCTCATTCTGGCCCACGTGAGGCCTGTTCTACAGGCCCCAATCCCTGTCGCCCTCTCCAGCCCACACTAGTCCCCAATCTCTCCCTCATTCTGGCCCGCATGGAGGCCTGTTCTACAGGCCCCAATCCCTGTCGCCCTCTCCAGCCCACACTAGGCCCCAATCTCTCTCTCATTCTGGCCCACGTGAGGCCTGTTCTACAGGCCCCAATCCCTGTCGCCCTCTCCAGCCCACACTAGGCCCCAATCTCTCCCTCATTCTGGCCCACGTGAGGCCTGTTCTACAGGCCCCAATCCCTGTCGCCCTCTCCAGCCCACACTAGGCCCCAATCTCTCCCTCATTCTGGCCCACGTGAGGCCTGCTCTACAGGCCCCAATCCCTGTCGCCCTCTCCAGCCCACACTAGGCCCCAATCTCTCCCTCATTCTGGCCCACGTGAGGCCTGCTCTACAGGCCCCAATCCCTGTCGCCCTCTCCAGCCCACACTAGGCCCCAATCTCTCCCTCATTCTGGCCCACGTGAGGCCTGTTCTACAGTCTCCAATCCCTCTGTCTCTCAATAGTCAACATCCTGGGGGTTACCATTGACCAGAAACTGAACTGGACCAGCCATATAAACACTGTGGCTACAAGAGCAGGTCAGAGGCTGGGAATCCTGCGGAGAGTAACTCACCTCCTGACTCCCCAAAGCCTGTCCACCATCTACAAGGCACCAGTCAGGAGTGTGATGGGACACTCCCCACTTGCCTGGATGAGTGCGGCTCCCACAACACTCAAGAAGCTCGACACCATCCAGGACAAAGCAGCCCCCGCTCGATCGGCCCCCCATCCACAAACATTCACTCCCTCCACCACTGACGCACAGTAGCAGCAGTGTGTGTACCATCTACAAGATGCACTGCAGCAACTCACCAAGGCTCCTTCGACAGCGCCGCCCAAACCCACCACCTCTACCATCTAGAAGGACAAGGGCAGCAGACACATGGGGAACGCCAGCACCTGGAAGTTCCTCTCCGAGCCCCTCACCATCCCGACTTGGAAATATATTGGCCTTTCCTTCACTGTCGCTGGGTCCAAATCCTGGAACTCCCTCCCTAACAGCGCCGTGGGTGTACCTACACCACACGGACAAAATCCTGGAACTCCCTCCCTAACAGCGACGTGGGTGTACCTACACCACACGGACAAAATCCTGGAACTCCCTCCCTAACAGCGACGTGGGTGTACCTACAGCACACGGACAAAATCCTGGAACTCCCGCCCTAACAGCGCCGTGGGTGTACCTACACCACACGGGGACTGCAGCGGCTCAAGAAGGCGGCTCACCCACCACCTTCTCAAGGGGCAATTAGGGATGGGCAATAAACGCTGGGCCCGGCCAGAGATGCCCACATCCAGTAAATGAATAAAAAGATATCCTGAGGCCTGTTTTATGGACCCTGACCATTCTGTCTGTCCAGTTTAGGTGAGGCTAGTTTTATCAGCCTCAATATTTCACTTCCTGCCAAACAAACTGATCTCTTTATAAAGAGACACTAGAGTTTGGTTTTCCATCTTTTCTGTATTTAACTGTATTGGCTTCTTTCTCTCTCTCTCTGTATGTTTCTCTCTTCTGTTTCTCTCTCTCTCTCTCTCCCTGTGTCCCTGTCACTCTTTCCATCTCTCTCTATCTGTCTTTCTCTCTCTCTCTGTCTGTTTCTCTCTCTCTCTGTTTCCCTCTCTCTTCCTGTCACTCTCTCCATCTCTCTTTATCTGTCTTTCTCTCTCTCTCTGTCTGTTTCTCTCTCTGTCTGTCTGTTTCTCTCTGTCTGTTTCTCTCTCTCTCCCTGTCTCCCTCTCTCTTCCTGTCACTCTCTCCGTCTCTCTCTATTTGTCTTTCTCTCTCTCTCTGTCTGTTTCTCTCTCTGTCTGTCTGTTTCTCTCTGTCTGTTTCTCTCTCTCTCCCTGTCTCCCTCTCTCTTCCTGTCACTCTCTCCATCTCTCTCTATTTGTCTTTCTCTCTCTCTCTGTCTGTTTCTCTCTCTCTCTCTCCCTGTCTCCCTCTCTCTTCCTGTCACTCTCTCCATCTCTCTCTATCTGTCTTTCTCTCTCTCTCTGTCTGTTTCCCTCTCTCTCTGTCTGTTTCTCTCTCTCTCTCTCTCCCTGTCTCTTCCTGTCACTCTCTCCGTCTCTCTCTATCTGTCTTTCTCTCTCTCTCTGTCTGTTTCTCCCTCTCTCTCTGTTTCCCTCTCTCTTCCTATCACTCTCTCCATCTCTCTCTATCTGTCTTTCTCTCTCTCTCTCTGTCTGTTTCTCTCTGTCTGTTTCTCTCCCTTCTGTCTCTCTCTCTCTCTCTCTCTCCCTGTCTCCCTCTCTCTTCCTGTCACTCTCACCGTCTCTCTCTCTGTCTGACTTTCTCTCTCTGTCTTTCTCTCTCTCCCTCTGTCTGTCTATCTCTCTATCTTTCTCTGTCGATCTCTCTCTCTGTCTTCCTGTCTGTCTCTCACTCTCTGACTCTCTCTCTCTTTGTCTTTCTCTCTCTCTGTGGCTCTCTCTGTCTTTCTCTCTCTCTCTGTCTCTCTCTTTCGCTCTCTCTATCTCCCCATCTCTCTGTCTCTGTCTAGCTTTCTCTCTGTCTCTCTCTTCCTTTCTGTCTCTGTCTCTCTCTCTCCCCCTCTCTGCCTGTCTCCTTCTCTCTCTGTCTCACTGTGTCTCTCTTGTTCTCTCTCTCCTGTGTGGGCTCAGCCATGGGGTTCACCATTCCTTGTGCTTCCGTATGACCGCCTTACTGCGTGAATGGCTAACCCCCCCGTGTAGGGGTCTGGGGGTGGGGGGTGGTGGGGGGAGGAGAGGGAGGCAAGTTGGAGGGCGAAAGGGATCTTACCAACTTACCGGAAAACAAAGATCTTCCCTAGGGCACCTACAGCGATGTCGGTGAGCCCATCCCCACTGACGTCCATGGATCCATCGATGGACTGGCCAAAGTACTTGAGGCCGTAGTGGAATCCTGGTGACCGGATGCGCTGTGGGAATGGAAACAGGGATAAGCAGCCATTCGAGAGGGGGGCAGGGAGCAGGCAGAGTGCCAAAGGTCAAAAGCTGCAATCGGCACAGGTCAAGAAAGGGCGGGGGTCCCTCTGTACCCCCGCGACGCCCGGATCCCTCTGTACCCCCGCGACGCCCGGATCCCTCTGTACCCCCGCGACGCCCGGATCCCTCTGTACCCCCGCGACGCCCGGATCCCTCTGTAACACCGTGATGCCCGGATCCCTCTGTACCCCCGGGTCCCTCTGTACCGCCGCGACGCCCGGATCCCTCTGTACCGCCGCGACGCCCGGATCCCTCTCTACCTCTGCGACACCCGGATCCCTCTCTACCCCCGCGACGCCCGGATCCCTCTCTACCCCTGCGACACCCGGATCCCTCTCTACCCCCGCAACACCCGGATCCCTCTGTACCCCCGCGACGCCCGGGTCCCTCTGTACCCCCGGGTCCCTCTGTACCCCCGCGACGCCCGATCCCTCTGTACCCCCGCGACACCCGGATCCCTCTGTACCCCCGCGACGCCCGGATCCCTCTGTACCCCCGCGACGCCCAGATCCCTCTGTACCCCCGCGACGCCCGGATCCCTCTGTACCCCCGCGACGCCCGGGTCCCTCTGTACCCCCGGGTCCCTCTGTACCCCCGCGACGCCCGGATCCCTCTGTACCCCCGCGACGCCCGGATCCCTCTGTACCCCTGCGACGCCCGGGTCCCTCTGTACCCCCGGATCCCTCTGTACCCCCGTGACGCCCGGGTCCCTCTGTACCCCCGGGTCCCTCTGTACCCCCGTGACGCCCGGATCCCTCTGTACCCCCGCGACGCCCGGATCCCTCTGTACCCCCGCGACGCCCGGGTCCCTCTGTACCCCCGGGTCCCTCTGTACCCCTGCGACGCCCGGATCCCTCTGTACCCCCGCGATGCCCGGATCCCTCTGTACCCCCGCGATACCCGGATCCCTCTGTACCCCCGCGATGCCCGGATCCCTCTGTACCCCCGCGATGCCCGGATCCCTCTGTACCCCCGCGACGCCTGGATCCCTCTGTACCCCCGCGATGCCCGGATCCCTCTCTACCCCCGCGACGCCTGGATCCCTCTGTACCCCCGCGACGCCCGGATCCCTCTGTACCTCCGCGACGCCCGGGTCCCTCTGTACCCCCGGGTCCCTCTGTACCCCCGCGATGCCCGGATCCCTCTGTACCCCCGCGATGCCCGGATCCCTCTGTACCCCCGCGACGCCTGGATCCCTCTGTACCCCCGCGATGCCCGGATCCCTCTGTACCCCCGCGACGCCCGGGTCCCTCTGTACCCCCGTGACGCCCGGGTCCCTCTGTACCCCCGGGTCCCTCTGTACCCCCGGGTCCCTCTGTAACCCCACGACACCCGGATCCCTCTCTACACCCGCGACGCCCGGATCCCTCTGTACCCCCGCGACGCCCGGATCCCTCTGTAACACCGTGACGCCCGGATCCCTCTGTACCCCCGGGTCCCTCTGTACCGCCGCGACGCCCGGATCCCTCTGTACCGCCGCGACGCCCGGATCCCTCTGTACCCCCGCGACGCCCGGATCCCTCTGTAACACCGTGATGCCTGGATCCCTCTGTACCCCCGGGTCCCTCTGTACCGCCGCGACGCCCGGATCCCTCTGTACCGCCGCGACGCCCGGATCCCTCTCTACCCCTGCGACACCTGGATCCCTCTCTACCCCCGCGACGCCCGGATCCCTCTCTACCCCTGCGACACCCGGATCCCTCTCTACCCCCGCAACACCCGGATCCCTCTCTACCCCCGCGACGCCCGGGTCCCTCTGTACCCTCGGGTCCCTCTGTACCCCCGCGATGCCCGATCCCTCTGTACCCCCGCGACACCCGGATCCCTCTGTACCCCCGCGACGCCCGGATCCCTCTGTACCCCCGCGACACCCGGGTCCCTCTGTACCCCCGCGACACCCGGATCCCTCTGTACCCCCGCGACGCCCGGGTCCCTCTGTACCCCCGGGTCCCTCTGTACCCCCGCGACGCCCGGATCCCTCTGCACCCCCGGATCCCTCTGTACCCCCGCGACGCCCAGGTCCCTCTGTACCCCCGGATCCCTCTGTACCCCCGCGATGCCCGGATCCCTCTGTACCCCCGCGACACCCGGATCCCTCTGTACCCCCGCGACGCCTGGATCCCTCTCTACCCCTGTGACACCCGGATCCCTCTCTACCCCCGCAACACCCGGATCCCTCTGTACCCCCGCGACACCCGGATCCCTCTGTACCCCCGCGACGCCCGGATCCCTCTCTACCCCCGCGACACCCGGATCCCTCTGCACCCCCGCGACGTCCGGATCCCTCTGTACCCCCGCGACGCCCGGATCCCTCTGTACCCCCGGATCCCTCTGTACCCCCGCGACGCCCAGGTCCCTCTGTACCCCCGGGTCCCTCTGTACCCCCTTGACACCCGGATCCCTCTGTACCCCCGCGACGCCCGGATCCCTCTCTACCCCTGTGACACCCGGATCCCTCTCTACCCCCGTGACACCCGGATCCCTCTGTACCCCCGCGACGCCCGGATCCCTCTGTACCCCCGCGACGCCCGGGTCCCTCTGTACCCCCGGATCCCTCTGTACCCCCGCGATGCCCGGGTCCCTCTGTACCCCCGGGTCCCTCTGTACCCCCGCGACGCCCGGGTCCCTCTGTACCCCCGGATCCCTCTCTACCCCCGCGACGCCCGGGTCCCTCTGTACCCCCGGGTCCCTCTGTACCCCCGCGACGCCCGGGTCCCTCTGTACCCCCGGATCCCTCTCTACCCCCGCGACGCCCGGGTCCCTCTGTACCCCCGGATCCCTCTGTACCCCCGCGATGCCCGGGTCCCTCTGTACCCCCGGATCCCTCTCTACCCCCGCGATGCCCGGGTCCCTCTGTACCCCCGGGTCCCTCTGTAACCCCGCGACGCCCGGATCCCTCTGTACCCCCGCGACGCCCGGATCCCTCTGTACACCCGCGACGCCCAGATCCCTCTGTACACCCGCGATGCCCGGGTCCCTCTGTACCCCCGCGACGCCCGGATCCCTCTGTACCCCCGCGATGCCCGGGTCCCTCTGTACCCCCGCGACGCCCGGATCCCTCTGTACACCCGCGACGCCCGGATCCCTCTGTACACCCGCGACGCCTGGATCCCTCTGTAACACCATGACGCCCGGATCCCTCTGTACCCCCGGGTCCCTCTGTACCCCCACGACTCCCGGATCCCTCTGTACCCCCGGGACCCTTTGTACCCTCGCGATGCCCGGGTCCCTCTGTACCCTCGCGACTCCCTTGTGAGAGAGTGGGAGAATGAGTGTGAGAGAGAGTGCGAGTGTGAAAGAGTGAAAGGCAGGGAGACAGTGAGAGAGTGATTGTAGACAGAGTGTGAGAGAGAGTGAGTGTGAGAGTGTGTGAGAGACTGAGGGAGAGAGAGAGTGTGAGAGAGTGAGACATGAAGACAAAGAGAGTGAGTGTAGAGAGAATGAGAAAATGTGTGAGAGAGTGAGAGAAAGTTTGAGGGTGAGTGAGAGAGCGAGTGTGAGGGAGTGAGAGAGTGTGAGAGAGAGTGTGAAGGAGTGAGAGAGTGTGAGAGAGAGTGTGAGAGAGAGTGTGAGAGTGTATGAGAGAGTGTGAGGGAGTGTGAGGGAGTGAGAGAGAGTGAGAGAGAGTGAGAGAGAGTGAGAGAGAGTGTGAGAGAGTGTGAGGGAGTGAGAGAGAGTGTGAGAGAGTGTGAGAGAGTGTGATAGAGTGTGAGGGAGTGTGAGGGAGTGACAGAGAGTGTGAGGGAGTGACAGAGTGTGAAAGGGAGTGTGAGAGAGTGTGAGAGAGTGTGAGGGAGTGAGAGGGAGTGAGAGGGAGTGAGAGAGAGTGACAGAGTGTGAGAGAGAGTGTGAGAGAGTGTGAGGGAGTGAGAGAGAGTGAGAGAGAGTGTGAGGGAATGACAGAGTGTGATAGAGAGTGTGAGAGAGTGTGAGAGAGAGTGTGAGAGAGTGTGAGGGAGTGAGAGAGAGTGAGAGAGAGTGTGAGGGAATGACAGAGTGTGATAGAGAGTGTGAGAGAGTGTGAGAGAGAGTGTGAGAGAGTGTGAGGGAGTGTGAGGGAGTGAGAGAGAGTGTGAGGGAGTGAGAGAGAGTGTGAGGGAGTGACAGAGTGTGAGAGAGAGTGTGAGAGAGTGTGAGAGAGAGTGTGAGGGAGTGTGAGGGAGTGTGAGGAAGTGTGAGAGAGAGTGAGAGAGTGTGAGGGAGTGTGAGAGAGAGTGAGGGAGTGTGAGAGAGAGTGAGAGAGTGTGAGAGAGTGTGAGGGAGTGTGAGAGAGTGTGAGGGAGTGTGAGAGTGTGTGAGAGTGTGTGAGAGAGTGAGAGGGAGTGTGAGAGAGAGTGTGAGGGAGTGTGAGGGAATGTGAGGGAGTGTGAGGGAGTGTAAGGGAGTGTGAGGGAGTGTGAGGGAGTGAGAGAGAGTGTGAGGGAGTGTGAGAAAGAGTGTGAGAGAGTGTGAGGGAGTGTGAGGGAGTGTGAGAGAGTGTGAGGGAGAGTGTGAGAGAGAGTGAGTGAGTGAGTGAGAGAGGGAGTGGGAGAGTGGGAGAGTGGGAGTGGGAGTGGGAGTGGGAGAGTAGGAGAGGGAGATTGGGGGTGGGAGTTGGAGAGTGGGAGAGTGGGAGAGTGGGAGAGTGGGAGAGTGGGAGTTGGGGAGTGGGAGAGTGGGAGTGTGAGAGTGTGAGAGTGTGAGAGTGTGAGAGTGGGAGAGTGTGAGAGTGGGAGAGTGGGAGAGGGAGAGGGAGAGTGTGGGAGTGGGAGAGTGGGAGTGTGGGAGTGTGGGAGTGTGGGAGTATGGGAGTGGGAGAGTGGGAGTTGGAGAGTGGGAGAGTGGGAGAGGGAGAGGGAGAGTGGGAGTGGTAGAGTGGGAGAGTGGGAGAGTGGGAGAGTGGGAGAGCGGGAGAGCGGGAGATGGAGAGTGGAGAGTGGGAGTGGGAGTGTGGGAGTGTGGGTGAGTGGGAGAGTGGGAGAGTGGGAGAGTGGGAGAGTGGGAGTGGGAGAGTGGGAGTGTGGGAGTGTGGGAGTGTGGGTGAGTGGGAGAGTGGGAGTGTGGGAGAGTGGGTGAGTGGGAGAGTGGGAGTGTGGGAGTGTGGGTGAGTGGGAGAGTGGGTGAGTGGGATAGTGGGAGTGGGAGTGTGGGAGTATGGGAGAGTGGGAGAGTGGGAGTGTGGGAGTGTGGGAGTGTGGGAGTGTGGGAGTGTGGGAGAGTGGGAGAGTGGGAGTGTGGGAGTGTGGGAGTGTGGGAGAGTGGGAGAGTGGGAGAGTGGGAGAGTGGGAGTGTGGGAGTGTGGGAGTGTGGGAGAGTGGGAGTGTGGGAGTGTGGGAGAGTGGGAGAGTGGGAGTGTGGGAGTGTGGGAGTGTGGGAGTGTGGGAGAGTGGGAGAGTGGGAGTGTGGGAGTGTGGGTGAGTGGGAGTGTGGGAGTGTGGGAGTGTGGGAGTGTGGGAGTGTGGGAATGTGGGAGAGTGGGAGTGTGGGAGATGGGAGAGTGGGAGTGTGGGAGAGTGGGTGAGTGGGAGAGTGGGAGAGTGGGAGAGTGGGTGAGTGGGAGTGTGGGAGTGTGGGTGAGTGGGAGTGTGGGAGTGTGGGAGAGTGGGAGAGTGGGAGTGTGGGAGTGTGGGTGAGTGGGAGTGTGGGAGTGTGGGAGAGTGGGAGTGTAGGTGAGTGGGAGTGTGGGAGTGTGGGAGGGTGGGAGAGTGGGAGTGTGGGAGATGGGAGAGTGGGAGAGTGGGAGTGTGGGAGAGTGGGAGAGTGGGAGATGGGAGAGTGGGAGAGTGGGAGAGTGGGAGTGTGGGAGATGGGAGAGTGGGAGTGTGGGAGTGTGGGTGAGTGGGAGTGTGGGAGTGTGGGAGTGTGGGAGAGTGGGAGAGTGGGAGTGTGGGAGTGTGGGAGAGTGGGAGAGTGGGAGTGTGGGAGAGTGGGAGATGGGAGAGTGGGAGAGTGGGAGTGTGGGAGAGTGGGAGTGTGGGAGTGTGGGAGAGTGGGAGAGTGGGAGTGTGGGAGTGTGGGAGATGGGAGAGTGGGAGTGTGGGAGAGTGGGAGTGTGGGAGAGTGGGAGTGGGAGTGTGGGAGTGTGGGAGTGTGGGAGTGTGGGAGTGTGGGAGTGTGGGAGAGTGGGAGAGTGGGAGAGTGGGAGTGTGGGAGTGTGGGAGAGTGGGAGTGTGGGAGAGTGGGAGTGTGGGAGAGTGGGAGAGTGGGAGTGTGGGTGAGTGGGAGTGTGGGAGTGTGGGAGAGTGGGAGTGTGGGAGTGTGGGAATGTGGGAGAGTGGGAGAGTGGGAGTGTGGGAGTGTGGGTGAGTGGGAGTGTGGGAGTGTGGGAGAGTGGGAGTGTGGGAGTGTGGGAATGTGGGAGAGTGGGAGAGTGGGAGAGTGGGAGTGTGGGAGAGTGGGAGATGGGAGAGTGGGAGTGTGGGAGAGTGGGAGTGTGGGAGTGTGGGAGAGTGGGAGATGGGAGAGTGGGAGTGTGGGAGAGTGGGAGTGTGGGAGTGTGGGAGAGTGGGAGTGTGGGAGAGTGGGAGTGTGGGAGTGTGGGAGGGTGGGAGTGTGGGAGATGGGAGAGTGGGAGAGTGGGAGATGGGAGAGTGGGAGTGTGGGAGAGTGGGAGTGTGGGAGTGTGGGAGAGTGGGAGATGGGAGAGTGGGAGTGTGGGAGAGTGGGAGTGTGGGAGTGTGGGAGAGTGGGAGATGGGAGAGTGGGAGTGTGGGAGAGTGGGAGTGTGGGAGTGTGGGAGAGTGGGAGTGTGGGAGTGTGGGAGTGTGGGAATGTGGGAGAGTGGGAGAGTGGGAGTGTGGGAGTGTGGGAGTGTGGGAGAGTGGGAGAGTGGGAGTGTGGGAGTGTGGGAGTGTGGGAGTGTGGGAGAGTGGGAGTGTGGGAGAGTGGGAGAGTGGGAGTGTGGGAGAGTGGGAGTGTGGGAGAGTGGGAGTGTGGGAGATGGGAGAGTGGGAGAGTGGGAGAGAGTGAGAGAGTGAGTGTGTGTGAGTGTGTGAGCGGTGTTGGATCTAACCTGGCTGTAGGTGGGTTTGATGCGGTCCTGGGTTCCGTGGTAAATGTAGACGGCCCCACGGTGTTCGTCCTCTAGGGGTGCTCCGATAGCTACATCGGCCAGGCGGTCCCCGTTCAGGTCGCTGATCTGGGCGATGGCACTGCCGAAGCGGCCCAATAGCTCCCCTTGCACTCCCAACAGAGAGCTGACTTCTTTCACCGTACCCTGAATGATGGGGTCCGGGTGGTGGGTTAGTGTGGTTGCCATTGGAGAGATATAGGAGATGGACATCAGCAGTGGGGTCTGTATTTAATATCCCCCCCTCACAACCCATCCCACCCCATCCCCAACTCTTCACCACCCCTCTCCTCCACTCCCAACTCTCCCCACCCCATCTCCAACTCTTCCCACCCCTCCCTTCCACACCCAACCCTCCCCACCCCATCTCCAACTCTTCCCACCCCTCTCCTCCACTCCCAACCCTCCCCACCCCATCCCCAACTCTTCACCACCCCTCTCCTCCACTCCCAATCCCCCCCAACCCATTCCCAACTCTTCACCATCCCTCTCCTCCACTCCCAACCCTCCCCATCCCATCCCCAACTCTTCACCACCCCTCCCTTCCACTCCCAACCCTCCCCATCCCATCCCCAACTCTTCACCACCCCTCTCCTCCACTCCCAACCCTCCCCATCCCATCCCCAACTCTTCACCACCCCTCTCCTCCACTCCAACCCTCCCCATCCCATCCCCAACTCTTCACCACCCCTCCCTTCCACTCCCAACCCTCCCCATTCCATCCCCAACTCTTCACCACCCCTCCCTTCCACTCCCAACCCTCCCCACCCCATCCCCAACTCTTCACCACCCCTCTCCTCCACTCCCAATCCCCCCCAACCCATTCCCAACTCTTCACCATCCCTCTCCTCCACTCCCAACCCTCCCCATCCCATCCCCAACTCTTCACCACCCCTCCCTTCCACTCCCAACCCTCCCCATCCCATCCCCAACTCTTCACCACCCCTCTCCTCCACTCCCAACCCTCCCCATCCCATCCCCAACTCTTCACCACCCCTCTCCTCCACTCCCAACCCTCCCCATCCCATCCCCAACTCTTCACCACCCCTCCCTTCCACTCCCAACCCTCCCCATCCCATCCCCAACTCTTCACCACCCCTCCCTTCCACTCCCAACCCTCCTCATCTCATCCCCAACTCTTCAGCACCCCTCCCTTCCACTCCCAACCCTCCTCATCTCATCCCCAACTCTTCACCACCCCTCTCCTCCACTCCCAACCCTCTCCACCCCATCCCCAACTCTTCACCATCCCTCCCTTCCACTCCCAATCCTCCCCATCCCATCCCCAACTCTTCACCACCCCTCCCTTCCACTCCCAACCCTCCCCATCCCATCCCCAACTCTTCACCACCCCTCCCTTCCACTCCCAACCCTCCCCACCCCATCCCCAACTCTTCACCACCCCTCTCCTCCACTCCCAATCCCCCCCAACCCATTCCTAACTCTTCACCATCCCTCTCCTCCACTCCCAACCCTCCCCATCCCATCCCCAACTCTTCACCACCCCTCCCTTCCACTCCCAACCCTCCCCATCCCATCCCCAACTCTTCACCACCCCTCTCCTCCACTCCCAACCCTCCCCAACCCATCCCCAACTCTTCACCACCCCTCTCCTCCACTCCCAACCCTCCCCATCCCATCCCCAACTCTTCACCACCCCTCCCTTCCACTCCCAACCCTCCCCATTCCATCCCCAACTCTTCACCACCCCTCCCTTCCACTCCCAACCCTCCCCACCCCATCCCCAACTCTTCACCACCCCTCTCCTCCACTCCCAATCCCCCCCAACCCATTCCCAACTCTTCACCATCCCTCTCCTCCACTCCCAACCCTCCCCATCCCATCCCCAACTCTTCACCACCCCTCCCTTCCACTCCCAACCCTCCCCATCCCATCCCCAACTCTTCACCACCCCTCTCCTCCACTCCCAACCCTCCCCATCCCATCCCCAACTCTTCACCACCCCTCCCTTCCACTCCCAACCCTCCTCATCTCATCCCCAACTCTTCAGCACCCCTCCCTTCCACTCCCAACCCTCCTCATCTCATCCCCAACTCTTCACCACCCCTCTCCTCCACTCCCAACCCTCTCCACCCCATCCCCAACTCTTCACCATCCCTCCCTTCCACTCCCAATCCTCCCCATCCCATCCCCAACTCTTCACCACCCCTCCCTTCCACTCCCAACCCTCCCCATCCCATCCCCAACTCTTCACCACCCCTCCCTTCCACTCCCAACTCTCCCCACCCCATCCCCAACTCTTCACCAACACCCCCTTCCACTCATCTTGAAGCTTTGAACGCCATGAGGTTTTCAGCTCCGCACAAGTGCCAGGCAATGACCATCCCCAACAAGAAAGAATCTAACCATCACCCCTTGACATTCAATGGCATTACCATCACTGAATCCCCCACTATCAACATCCTGGGGGTTACCATTGACCAGAAACTGAACTGGACCAGCCATATAAATACTGTGGCTACACGAGCAGGTCAGAGTCTGGGAATCCTGCGGAGAGTAACTCACCTCCTGACTCCTCAAAGCCTGTCCACCATCTACAAGGCACCAGTCAGGAGTGTGATGGAATACTCCCCACTTGCCTGGATGAGTGTGGCTCCCACAAGACTCAAGAAGCTCGACACCATCCAGGACAAAGCAGCTCCGCTTGATCGGCCCCCCATCCACAAACATTCACTCCCTCCACCACCGACGCACAGGGGCAGCAGTGTGTACCATCTATAAGATGCACTGCAGCAACTCACCAAGGCTCCTTCGACAGCGCCGCCCAAACCCACGACCTCTACCATCTAGAAGGACAAGGGCAGCAGACACATGGGGAACACCACCACCTGGAAGTTCCCCTCTGAGCCACTCACCATCCCGACTTGGAGCCACCTTCTTGAGCCGCTGCAGTCCCCGTGTGGTGTAGGTACACCCACAGCGCTGTTAGGGAGGGAGTTCCAGGATTTTGTCCCGTGTGGTGTAGGTACACCCACGGCGCTGTTAGGGAGGGAGTTCCAGGATTTTGTCCCTGTGGTGTAGGTACACCCATGGCGCTGTTAGGGAGGGAGTTCCAGGATTTTGACCCAGCAACAATGAAGGAACGGCCGATATATTTCCAAGTCGGGATGGTGAGGGGCTCGGAGGGGAACTTCCAGGTGCTGGTGTTCCCCATGTGTCTGCTGCCCTTGTCCTTCTAGATGGTAGAGATCGTGGGTTTGGGCAGCGCTGTCGAAGGAGCCTTGGTGAGTTGCTGCAGTGCATCTTGTAGATGGTACACACACTGCTGCTACTGTGTGTCGGTGGTGGAGGGAGTGAATGTTTGTGGATGGGGTGCCGATCAAGCGGGGCTGCTTTGTCCTGGACGGTGTCGAGCTTCTTGAGTGTTGTGGGAACTGCACTCATCCAGGCAAGTGGGGAGTATTCCATCATAGTCCTGACTGGTGCCTTGTAGACGGTGGACAGGCTCTGGAATGCTCAAAATGGGGGATTAGGTAAAGGGAGATATAAAAGTTGAAGGGATTCGGGGATAGAGTGGGTGGGTGGGGGAGCTGGAGGGGATTGGGACTAACCGGACTGCTCTTCCGAAGATCCAGTACAGACTCAATGGGCCGAATTGCTCCTGGGCTTTTTAAGCCTGAGGTCAATGGGAGCAGGGTGGGGTGGGGGGGAAGGCGAACAACAGGGCAGAGGCTATGGTAGGAGGGAGGGAGCGAGCTGCGGAGGGGAGAGATGAAACTGAAACTAAGGGAGTGTTTGCGGGAATTCAGATGGTCAGGGGAGAGACTGGGTGTATGGGGTGGAGAGAGGGAAAGGATTTCTGCTTGAGGGGGTCAGTTCGGGGGAGTCTAGGCTGAGGGAGCAGAGTTTTGCCAGGGCCACACTGTGCGTGAAGTAAATTTGAGACCCTCTTCTTCACTCAAAGGGCGGTAGGCGGTTGGAACTCCCTTCCAACAGTGGGGGGCGCTCTTGCGCAGCCCGAGATAGGGAGCTTTTGCTTGTCTGTTGGTGGAACTCGGGGATGTAGGGAAGGGGTGGGGTGAGTGCTGGGTACACAGAGTCAGGTCACAGGTCAGCCACTGCCTTGAGGGTCTCTTCCCCCCTACTCCCCTGTCCAAACAACTTGCCTTTGTACGGAACAAAAACAGAAATACCTGGAAAAACTCAGCAGGTCTGGCAGCATCGGCGGAGAAGAAAAGAGTTGACGTTACGAGTCCTCATGACCCTTCGACAGAACTGAGTGAATATTGGGAGAGGGGTGAAATATAAGCTGGTTTAAGATTGTTGGGTGGGGGTATGTGGGGGGAGAGAAGTGTGGGGCTGGTGTGGTTGTAGGACAAGCAAGCAGTGGCAGGAGGAGATAACCAAACCATGTCGCAGACAGAAGAACAAAGAGGTGTTGAAGGTGGTGATATTATCTAAACGAATGTGCTAATTAAGAATGGATGGCAGGACACTCAAGGTACAGCTCCAGTGGGGGTGGGGTGGAAAGACTAACAGGGCATAAAAGGAATAGATTTAGGAATAATAGAAATAGGTGGGAAAAGAAAAATCTCTATAAATTATTGGAAAAAACAAAAGGAAGGGGGAAGAAACAGAAAGGGGGTGGGGATGGAGGAGGGAGTACAAGATCTAAAGTTGTTGAATTCAATATTCAGTCCGGAAGGCTGTAAAGTGCCTAGTCGGAAGATGAGGCGTTGTTCCTCCAGTTTGCGTTGGGCTTCACTGGAACAATGCAGCAAGCCAAGGACAGACATGTGGGCAAGAGAGCCCTCTCCTATTTTTACTCAGTTCTGTTGAAGGGTCATGAGGATCACAGCCTTCCGGACTGAATATTGAATTCAACAACTTTAGATCTTGAACACCCTCCTCCATCCCCAACCCCTTTCCGTTTCTTCCCCCTTCCTTTTGTTTTTTCCAATAAGTTACATAGATTGTTCTTTTCCCACCTATTTCCATTATTCCTAAATCTATACCTTTTATGCCCTGTTAACCTTTCCACCCCACCCCCACTGGAGCTGTATCTTGAGTGTCCTGACATCCATTCTTAATTAGCACATTCGTTTAGATAATATCAGCACCTTCAACACCTCTTTGTTCCTCTGTCTGCGACATCTTTTGATTATCTGCTCCTATCACTGCTTGCTTGTCCTACAACCACACCAGCCCCCCACTTCTCTCCCCCCACCTTAAACCAGCTTATATTTCACCCCTCTCCCAATATTCACTCAGTTCTGTTGAAGGGTCATGAGGACTCGAAACGTCAACTCTTTTCTTCTCCGCCGATGCTGCCAGACCTGCTGAGTTTTTCCAGGTAATTCTGTTTTTGTTTTGGATTTCCAGAATCCGCGGTTTTTTGTTTTTATTTTTGCCTTAGTACAGCGTTGGGTGAGATGGTGCTTTGCCCTCCAATATCCCACGATGCTCTGCAGGATGACATTTCACCCCGAGCCGCTTGAGGGATCATGAGAGGGACGGGAACCGGTGGCCAGAAGCTCTCGGTGGGTTGGGTCGGTGTTAAGGGGCGTCTTGAAGGAGGAGAGGGGGCCGGAGAGATTTAGGGAAGGAATTCTGGAGCTCGGGGCCCGACCTCGCTCTTCCCCGCTACCCCCAGGCAGCCAAGACACAGTCACCAATGACGGAGCGATAAGAATCAGTGGGAGAGGTGGGGGTGGACGCTCGAGGGGCCGGAATCGGAACAGCGTGGGGATCTCGGAGGGTTGTAGGAGGCTACAGAGATAGGGAGGGTTGTAGGGGCTGGAGGAGGTTACAGGGATAGGGAGGGATGTAGGGGCTGGAGGAGGTTACAGGGATAGGGAGGTGTGTAGGGGCTGGAGGAGGTTACAGAGATAGGGAGGGGTGTAGGGGCTGGAGGAGGTTACAGAGATAGGGAGGGGTGTAGGGGCTGGAGGAGGTTACAGAGATAGGGAGGGTTGTAGGGGCTGGAGGAGGTTACAGAGATAGGGAGGGGTGTAGGGGCTGGAGGAGGTTACAGAGATGGGGAAGGGTGTAGGGTCTGGAGGAGGAGGTTGCAGAGATAGGGTGGAGTGGAGGGGCTGGAGGAAGTTACAGAGATAGGGAGGGTTGTGCGGGCTGGAGGAGGTTACAGATATAGGGAGGGTTGTGCGGGCTGGAGGAGGTTACAGAGATAGGGAGGGGTGTCGGGGCTGGAGGAGGTTACAGAGATAGGGAGGGGTGTCGGGGCTGGAGGAGGTTACAGAGGTAGGGAGGGTTGTAGTGGGGTTGAGGAGGTTACAGGGATAGGGAAGGTTGTAGGGGCTGGAGGAGGTTACAGAGATAGGGAGTGGTGTAGGTGGTTGGAGGAGGTTACAGAGATAGGGAGGGTTGTAGGGGCTGGAGGAGGTTACAGAGATAGGGAGGGGTGTAGGGGCTGGAGGAGGTTACAGAGATAGGGAGGGTTGTAGGGGCTGGAGGAGGTTACAGAGATAGGGAGGGGTGTAGAGGTTGGAGGAGGTTACAGAGATAGGGAGGGTTGTAGGGGCTGGAGGAGGTTACAGAGATAGGGAGGGTTGTAGGGGCTGTAGTAGGTTACAGAGATAGGGAGGGGTGTCGGGGCTGGAGGAGGTTACAGAGGTAGGGAGGGTTGTAGTGGGGTTGAGGAGGTTACAGGGATAGGGAAGGTTGTAGGGGCCGGAGGAGGTTACAGAGATAGGGAGGGGTGTAGTGGGGTGGAGTAGGTTACAGAGATAGGGAGAGGTGTAGGGGCTGGAGGAGTTACAGAGATAGGGAGGGTTGTAGGCTCTGGAGGAGGTAACAGAGATAGGGAGGGGTGTAGGGGCTGTGGGAGGTTACAGAGATAGGGAGGGTTGTAGGGGCTGGAGGAGGTTACAGAGATAGGGAGGGATGTAGGGGCTGGAGGAGGTTACAGAGATAGGGAGAGTTGTAGGGGCTGGAGGAGGTTACAGTGATAGGGAGGGATGTAGGGGCTGGAGGAGGTTACAGAGATAGGGAGAGTTGTAGGGGCTGGAGGAGGTTACAGAGATAGGGAGGGATGTAGGGCCTGGAGGAGCTTACAGAGATAGGGAGAGTTGTAGGGGCTGGAGGAGGTTACAGAGATAGGGAGGGTTGTAGGGGCTGGAGGAGGTTACAGAGATAGGGAGGGGTGTAGGGGCTGGAGGAGGTTACAGAGATAGGGAGGGTTGTAGGGGCTGGAGGAGGTTACAGAGATAGGGAGGGATGTAGGGGCTGGAGGA
The DNA here is from genome assembly GCF_017639515.1 of Carcharodon carcharias. NCBI lineage: Eukaryota > Metazoa > Chordata > Chondrichthyes > Lamniformes > Lamnidae > Carcharodon > Carcharodon carcharias. The sequence continues at coordinate 785,297 of NW_024470786.1, read as the reverse complement.
GGTTACAGAGATAGGGAGAGTTGTAGGGGCTGGAGGAGGTTACAGAGATAGGGAGGGATGTAGGGGCTGGAGGAGGTTACAGAGATAGGGTGGGATGTAGTGGCTGGAGGAGGAGGTTGCAGAGATAGGGAGGGGTGTAGGGACTGGAGGAGGTTGCAGAGATATGGAGGGGTGTAGGGGAGGGAGGAGGTTACATTGATAGGGAGGGGTGTAGGGGCTGGAGGATGTTACAGAGATATGGAGGGTTGTAGGGGCTGGAGGAGCTTACAGAGATTGGGAGGGATTTAGGGGCTGGAGGAGGTTACAGAGATAGGGAGAGTTGTAGGGGCTGGAGGAGGTTACAGAGATAGGGAGGGATGTAGGGGCTGGAGGAGGTTACAGAGATAGGGAGGGGTGTAGGGGCTGGAGGAGGTTACGGAGATAGGGAGGGGGTTTTGTAGTGGCTGGAGGAGGTTATGGAGAGAGGAATGAGAGAGACCATGGACGGATTCGAGGAGGATATACTGGAGATTTTGTCACTGTGGAGATCTGCGGGTGGGAATTCGGGAATGATAGGGCCATAAGCGGGCAAAGACATCATAGCGCGAGCTTGGATACGGGGCAGCCAAGTGGGCAGGGAGGCATGAAAGTTATGATGGAGCAGAGAAGGATCCCATGACTAGGGGAGAGAGGAGGGGTTGCCTGTGGGCTGGGGGTGGGTCACTATCTGGCCCCGTCATGACAGGTCCCCGACTGTCGGCATGGGGGCAACAACAACTGGTCAACCTCCTTTCATCAGGGCTCTGTGCCCAACCACGGGACCCCACCAGGGTACACAGCCACGGCTCACACCCCAACCCCATCCACCATAAAGAGACTCACCATGTTCTCCATCCTGTAAATATGGACAATCCCGCCATTCTCCTGGGAGTGATACATGGGAGCGCCGACCAGCAACAGGTCCGTCTGCCTGTCCCCATTCAGGTCCACCGGGCACAGTTCCGATCCAAAATATGAGCCAATCTGCCGGGCAAAAGCAAGGACATTTTGCGATGAGGCCAAAACAAATGCCGCACCTTCATTCAGAGACTGACTGAGAGGGAAGGCTAATCATGCAGGAGCATTTAGAGTTCTGGGGAGGATTTGTGACAGTCAGATGTTGCACGGTGAACTCAATGCCATTTCTGTATAATCTTACGCATGCAAATAAAGCCGACTGGTAATTTTAGCCTGAAGCTGAGGACCTCAATGTCTGTTCTTTTCCTGAATCGCATGCTACAAAAGCAAGTTGCATTCATGCTGCATCTTTAGCTTGATGATTCACTCAATTCTATCAGGATAAGGATCAAAAAATATAATCTCAAACCTGTTTGCCATCGATATGGTCCCTGTAATCACGCAGGGAGCTTTGGGCGAAAATAAATACTTTGCCCTTATGGCTGTAGCGGGGTGCGCCCGTGATGTAGAAACGCTCACGGCCTTTCATAGCTTCCTTTACACTGTACCCTAAAAAGCAGGGCAAAGGAAAAGATAATTATTAGTTATCATGAGCCTCAGAAACTCTCCAATGAGATCACGGATCCAGGAAGTCTCTCAGAGGGTCAGTACTGAGGGAGCGCCGCAATGTCGGAGGGTCAGTGCTGAGTGAGAGCTACACTGTCGGAGGGTCAATGCTGAGGGAGCACAGCACTGTCAGAGGGTCAGGACTGAGGGAGAGCCGCATTGTCAGCGTGTCAGTAATGAGGGAGCACAGCACTGTCAGAGGGTCAGGAAGGAGGGAGTGATGCACTGTCGGAGGGTCAGTACTGAGGGAGTGATGCACTGTCAGAGGGTCAGTGATGAGGGAGAGCTGCACTGTCGGAGGGTCAATGCAGAGGGAGGGCCACACAGTTGGAGGGTCAGTACTGAGGCAGCGCCGCGCTGTCAGAGGGTCAGTACTGAGGGATTACAGCACTGTCAGAGGGTCAGTACTGAGGGAGTGATGCACTGTCGGAGGGTGAGTGCTGAGGGAGAGCCGCACTGTCGGAGGGTGTGAGTGCTGAGGGAGAGCCGCACTGTCGGAGGGTGTGAGTGCTGAGGGAGAGCCGCACTGTCGGAGGGTGTGAGTGCTGAGGGAGAGCCGCACTGTTGGAGGGTCAGTACTGAGGGAGAGCCACACTGTCGGAGGGTCAGTGCTGAGAGAGCGCCGCACTGTCGGAGGATCAGTACTGAGGGAGCACAGCACTGTCAGAGGGTCAGTACTGAGGGAGTGATGCACTGTCGGAGGGTGAGTGCTGAGGGAGATCCGCACTGTTGGAGGGTCAGTACTGAGGGAGAGCCGCACTGTCAGAGGGTCAGTACTGAGGGAGAGCCGCATTGTTGGAGGGTCAGTGCTGAGAGAGAGTCGCACTGTCGGAGGGTCAGTGCTGAGGGAGAGCCGCACTGTCGGAGGGTCTGTACTGAGGGAGAGCCGCACTGCCGGAGGGTGAGTGCTGAGGGAGCACCGCACTGTCGGAGGGTCAGTGATGAAGGAGAGCCGCACTGTCGGAGGGTCAGTGCTGAGGGAGTGCCGCACTGTCCGAGGGTCAGTACGGAAGGAGAGCCGCACTGTCGGAGGGTCAGTACTGAGGGAATGCCGCAATGTCGGAAGGTCAGTGCTGAGGGAGAAACGCACTGTCGGAGGGTCAGTGCTGAGGGAGAGCCGCACTGTCTGAGGGTCAGTGCTGAGGGAGAGCCGCACTGTCAGAGGGTCCGTACTGAAGGAGAGCCGCACTGTCATAGGGTCAGTGCTGAGGGATCGCTGCGCTGTTGGAGGGTCAGTGCTGAGGGAGCGCCGCACTTTCGGAGGGTCAGTGCTGAGGGAGAGCCGCACTGTCGGAGGGTCAGTACTGACGGAGAGCCACACTGTCGGAGGGTCAGTGCTGAGGGAGAGCCGCATTGTCAGCGTGTCAGTACTGAGGGAGTGCCGCACTGTCGGAGGGTCAGTGCTGAGGGAGAGCCGCACTGTCGGAGGGTCAGTGCTGAGGGAGAGCCGCGCTGTCGGTTGGTCAGTGCTGAGGGAGCGATGCACTGTCGGAGGGTCAGTGCTGAGGGAGAGCCGAACTGTCGGAGGGTCAGTACTGAGGGAGAGCCGCACTGTCGGAGGGCCAGTGTTGAGGGATCACCGCACTGTCGGAGGGTCAGTGCTGAGGGAGCGCCGCACTGTTGGAGGGTCAGGGAGTGGCTGAGTGAACCATGTGAGTTGCAATTGGATGCTTTACGGGAATTAATTCTTTCATTACCCACTTGCTTTGTTGCATCGACTTTAAGATCTGCTGCAGCCACCACATCCGATCTGGCAATGATTAATATCAGTCAGGATGTGACTGATCTGATTCCATTAGGCCCACAAGGGAAAGCACCCATGTCAACATTGCCACTCAACATGATCACTTTGTGTTTCTGTTTTCTCGTTCAGAGAGACCAGTTTCAAGGATCTTCTCTGAGGAGGTGTCAAACCCAGACAGAGAGAGAGAGAGAGAGACTGAGAGAAATAGAGATAGACCGCGAGAGAGAGAGACAAGAGAGAGAGGGACAGAGAGATAGAGAGACGGGGAGCGAGATAGAGTGAGAGAGGCAGAGAGATAGGCAGAGAACAAGACAGAGTGAGAGACAGAGAGAGAGAGACAGAGAGAGAGACAGAGATAGAGAGAGAGAGCAGGGAGAGCGAGAGAGAGAGAGTGAGAGAGAGAGAGAGAGGGACAGAAAGAGAGAGAGAGAGACGGGGAGTGAGACAGAGTGAGAGAGGCAGAGAGAGAGGCAGAGAGATAGTCAGAGAGCAAGACAGAGAGGAAGACAGGGAGAGGGACAGAAAGAGAGATGGAGACAGAGAGAGAGACAAGAGAGAGAGGCAGAGAGATAGTCAGAGAGCAAGACAGAGTGAGAGACAGAGAGAGACAGAGAAAGACAGAGAGACAGAGACAGAGAGAGAGTCAGAGAAACAGAGACAGAGAGAGAGACAGCGATAGAGAGACAGACAGAGAAAGAGAGAGAGAGGCAGAGAGAGAGGCAGAGAGAGATGCAGAAAGAGACAGAGACAGAGAGAGAGAAACACAGTGAGAGGGAGAGAGAGACAGAGATAGAGAGACAGACAGAGAAAGAGAGAGAGAGAGGCAGAGAGAGAGGCAGAAAGAGAGAGAGACAGAGAGAGAGAGAGACAGAGAGAGAGAGAGAGACAGAGAGAGCGAGAGAGAGACAAAGAGAGAGTGGCAGGGATACAGATAGAGAGAGAGGCAGAGAGAGAGAGAGACAGAGAGAGAGAGAGACAGAGAGAGAGAGAGAGAGACAGAGAGAGAGGGAGAGAGAGACAAAGAGAGAGTGGCAGGGATACAGATAGAGAGAGAGGCAGAGAGAGAGAGAGACGAATAACAGGCCAGAGAGAGAGAGACAGAGTGAGAGATAGAAAGAGAGAAAGACACAGATAGAGAAAGAGACACACACACAGAGTGACAGAGAGGGAAAATCAAACAGACAGAAAGAGACAAGGAGAGAGAGAGGACAGAAAGTGAGGGGGTTGGGCTGAGAAAGAGAGAGGGAGAAGGACAGAAAGTGGCAGAGAGAGAAATAGAGAGAAAGAGAGAGAGAGAGAGACACACAGAGCGACAGAGAGAGGAAGAGCCAAAAAGACAGAGAGAGAGACAAGTAGAGAGAGAGGACAGACACAGAGAGAGAGAGGCGGGCCGAGAAAGAGAGAGAGAGGAAGAGAGAAAGTGGCAGAGAGATAAACAGAGAGAGAGAGAGATGGAGGGGTTTCGAGAGGGAATGCTATTGCCTCAGGCCCCAGGCAGCCAGTGGTGAAGTGATGGGAATAGTGGGATACTCGAGAGGCTGGAACTGGAGGAATGCAGAGATCTCAGAGGGTTGTAGGGGCAGGAGGAGGTTACAGAGATAGGGAGGGGTGTAGGGGCTGGAGGAGGTTACAAAGATAGGGAGGGTTGTAGGGGCTGGGGGAGGTTACACAGATAGGGAGGGGTGTAGGGGCTGGAGGAGGTTACAGAGATAGGGAGGGTTGTAGGGGCTGGAGGAGGTTACATAGATAGGGAGTGTTGTAGGGGCTGGAGGATGTTACAGAGATAGGGAGGGGTGTAGGGGCTGGAGGAGGTTACAGAGATAGGGAGGGGTGTAGGGGCTGGAGGAGGTTACAGAGATAGGGAGGGGTGTAGGGGCTGGAGGAGGTTACAGAGATAGGGAGGGTTGTAGGGGCTGGAGGAGGTTACAGAGATAGGGAGGGGTGTAGGGGCTGGAGGAGGTTACAGAGATAGGGAGGGATGGAGGGGCTGGAGGAGGTTACAGAGATAGGGAGGGATGGAGGGGCTGGAGGAGGTTACAGAGATAGGGAGGGTTGTAGGGGCTGGAGGAGGTTACAGAGATAGGGAGGGTTGTAGGGGCTGGAGGAGGTTACAGAGATAGGGAGGGGTGTAGGGGCTGGAGGAGGTTACAGAGATAGGGAGGGTTGTAGGGGCTGGAGGAGGTTACAGAAATAGGGAGGGGTGCGGACCAAGGAGGGATTTGAAAATGAGGATGAGCATTTGGAAATGGAGGCGATGCCGGGCTGGGAGCCAGTGTGGGGTCAGCGAGCGCAGGGTGGGTGACGGGTGCACAGGACTCTGTGCGAGTTCAGACACGGGGGAGGGGGGGCAGAGTTTCAGAAGGAGTAGAAGTTTACGGGAGGGCCGAGTGTGGGATAGCGGCCAGGAGAGCGCCGGCGGTAACGAGGACGCCGACGAGGGCTCCTGCAGCCGATGAGCCGAGATGGGCGGGATGGAGTCGGGCGACGTTACGGAGGGGGAGATGGGTGGTCTTCGCGATGGTGGCGGTGGTGGGGGGGAGGGCAGGGACAAGGCAGGAGGCTCCTCTTGGGGCCCACTATGACATGGAGACAGCTAAAGATCTGGTTCCATCTTGGACCAGTTAGCAGAGGGAGCGATGGACTGGGGAATCGTGGTTTTGTGCGGGGGATGGTGGAGAGTTGGGGTGGGGGGGGGGGGGGTGTGTGGGTGGGTTGTGGGGGCAGCTCTGTCCAATATTTCGTGGCGGGTCGCACTGGTCCTCCCCCTTTGGCCTCACCTACTGTTTTCGAAGTTATGCCCCGGGTCCCCCAGTCCCCCATGAGCACTGACTGGGTAACATCTCTGCGTATCTCCTTCCTCGGAGGCCTCCGATTACTCACCCAAGTACGCGTTCTTCGCATCAGGGCTGGCCGTTGCAGTCAAGTTGTAAAACCTCCTGACCCCTGACGTGAATTCGGCAAGGCCGCCCGACCAATCGTACGCTCCGACCGCTCCCAGGACGAACGCCTCCTAGAATGCAAGCGGGAATGAAAGATGGATGAGAGCGGCTGGTGGGGAGTGGGGGAATGAGCGCCAGCTCTCCGCGCGCGCGCGCCTCGGACCGAGTTGGACATCAAGGGCCCAATCGAATGAACGTTTGCTGTACCGCCTCCCAACGCAAGGATATCCTCGAAGAAAGGATGGGCACTCCAAAAGGATCCCCGCCAGTAGGAGCGGGGGTCGGCCGCTCGGCCCCTCAAGCCTGCTCCGCCATTCGATAATACGGCAGCTGACCTGACATTGTGCTTAACCCCACTTTCCTGTCCCTCCCCTCCTCATAACCCTCAACCCCCTCGATCAGAAACCCCTCTCACTCGGGGAGAGAATCCCACAGCCGGACCCCACTCTGAGAGAAGAAATTGCTCCTCATCTCCATCTTCAACGGGAGACCCCTCGTTCTGAAACTGTGCCCCCCCCTCGTTCAAGAATCCCCCCCACGAGGGGGGAAAACATCCTCCCAGCATCCCCCCTGTCGAGCCCCTACCCCCTCCTCAGAATCTTATCTGTCTCGATAAGATCGCCTCTCATTCTTCTAAACTCCAATGGGTAACAGGGCCCAACCTGCTCAACCCCTCCTCACAAGACAAACCCCCTTCGTCCCAGGAATCAGCCGGGTGAACCTGCTCTGAACGCCTCCAGTGCGGATGTAAAGGGAGAGAGAGAGAGAGAGGCGGAGAGGTTTAGGGAGGGACTCCCACAGCTGTAGGCCCGGCCGCCAAAAGCGGAGCGATGGGAATCGGGGTGGGGGGGAGGGTGCGGTGGTGGGGGGTGGATGCTCGGTAGGCTGGAATAGGAGGAGCACAGAGACCTCGGAGTGGGGCTGGTAGGCCAGCCCGAACCTAGAGCCCACACGGTACAATCCTGGCCACCAGGTACTAGTGTGAGAAACGGGAGGTTGACCCTGGAGATAGCGCAGGGCAGGCTGTTACTGGGGCCTGCACGGATCATGCGGCGGGGTTACGCGATGTGGGTCTATGCTCGCTGGAGTCTGGGACGGCTAGGGGCTAGGGCTTTGAAAAGATCCTTCTGAAGACACCGTGTCGGTGAGAACATGGTTCTTTGAATAAGACCATAAGACATAGGAGCAGAAATTAGGCCTTTTGGCCCATTGAGTCTGCTCCGCCATTCAATCATGGCTGATAAGTTTCCCAGCCCCATTCTCCCGCCTTCTCCCCGTAACCTTTGACCCCCTTACCAATCAAGAACCTATCTATCTTGGTCTTAAATACACTCAATGACCCGGCCTCCACAGCCTCCTGTGGCAATGAATTCCATAGATTCGCCACTCTCTGGCTAAAGAAGTTTCTCCTCATCCCTGTTCTAAAAGGTCTTCCCTTTACTCTGAGGCTGTGCCCTCGGGTCCTAGTCTCTCCTACTAATCGAAACATCTTCCCCACGTCCACTCTATCCAGGCCTTTCAGTATTCTGTAAGTTTCAATCAGATCCCCCCCCCTCACCCTTCTAGACTCCATCAAGTATAGACCCAGAGTCCTCAAACGTTCCTCATATCTTAAGCCTTTCATTCCTGGCATCGTTCTCGTGAACCTCCTCTGGACCCTCTCCAGGGCCAGAACATCCTTCCTGAGATACGGGGCCCAAAATTGCTCACAATATTCCAAATGTGGTCTGACCAGAGCCTTATAAAGCCTCAGCAGCACATCCCTGCTTTTATATTCCAGTCCTCTCGAAATAAATGCCAACGTTGCATTTGCCTTCCTAACTACCGACTCAACCTGCAAGTTAACCTTAAGAGAATCCTGGACTGGGACTCCCAAGTCCCTTTGCACTCCGGAATAGAATAAGGCACTGTCAGCTCTGACAGGACATACTTAAAACGAAAACCAGTCTACATCTCGCTCCGGGAGAGAAGGGCAAATAGAACTGGCTGCCCTGGTCTATGAGAGTTAGGGTGCAGGTACAGCGAGAAACCAGGAAGGGGAATGGTGTGTTGACCTTTATGGCAAGGGGACTGGAGTACAGGGATAAGGAAGTCTTCCTCCAATTGTACAGGGTTGTGGTGAGACCACACCTGGAACACTGTGCGCAGTTTTGGTCCCCATGTTTAAGGAGGGATATCCTTGCGTTGGGAGGTGGGACAGCAAAGGTTCACCTGTTTGGCCCCTGGGACGAGGTCGGGGGGTGGGTGTCCTATGAGGAGAGGCTGAGTAATTCGGGTCTATAGGGGGTAAGGGAGTGGGGGGGGGGGGGGCGCAAAGTCTCAGGATAAGGTGTCGGCCATGTTGGACTGAGACGAGGGTGGGGAAACCTCCGGGATTCCCTAACCCCAGGGTGTGGGGGGGGTGGGGTTGTGGGACGCTCCGTCTCCGAGTCCACTCCAGATCGGGGATCGAGAGGTTTTCCGGTCCCTCAGTGAACCTGGGGGTGGGAGTGGGGAGGGGGTGGTGGGGAGCGCATTAGGGGGTTAGGGTTAGGGTTAGGGTACGGGATCGTACGGAACGTTGGGGGGGGGGGGTGGGGTTGGAGGATGGGAGCAGGCTCGAGGGGCCGAATGGTCACTTGCCAGTTCCTACCACTCTGGTCACTGGAGTGGGGGGGGGGGGAGGGGTGCGGGGGTGATGGGGGAGGGGCATGAATCTTTGTGCCGCACACTCAGGGGGTGGGGGAGGGGAGAGGTTTCAACGCCATTCCTCCCCCGCCCCCCCCCCAAACCCCCGATCCACACACGACCCATAACCCCCCTGCTCCCCAGCCTCTCTCTAAGGCACTTTACGCTAATGCGCTCGCCCCCCCCCCGCCAACCAATTGCGCTGCTCTCCCTGAGACAGCCGGGGGGAGGGGAGGGTGGGGGGTGGGGGGGGGGGGGGGGGTAAGAGCGGCCAATCCCGTTGCATGTTGTTTGGACGTGCGCCACTCACGTCGGTGATCAGGGAACTGAAGCCCTCCTGGGCCATTTCCAGCTGGAAGGAGCTTGAAGATGCCGATGTGCCGGTGCCTGGAAGAGAGAAACACTGGAGTCAACGTGGAGCAGCTAAAAGAAACCAGATGGAGAGGCAGCAGAACGCCCCCAGGGGGGGCATCGCTCCTCCCGAGCTGGGAGCTCAGCGGCCATTTTGGGCACAGGAAGATCCCACAAGCAGCACTGCGAGAACTGAACCCTTTTGTTTCCCCCCCCCCCCCCCCACCCACCCCCCGACTACTCCTTGAGGTGGAGTTTGTAGGATTTATGCAGAAAGGCAAAGTTCCCACGGCCTCCTTCGAACTCACGGTGGTGGGGCTGTAAATGTCAGCCTCCTCCTGAAGGCCGGCACCTCCGACAGTGCGGTGCTCCCTCAGTACTGACCCACCGACAGTGCGGTGCTCTCTCAGTACTGACCCTCCGACAGTGCGGCTCTCCCTCAGCACTGACCCTCTGACAGTGTGGCGCTCACTCAGTACTGACCCTCTGACAGTGCGGCTCTCCCTCAGTACTGACCCTCTGACAGTGCGGCGCTCCCTCAGTACTGACCCTCCGACAGTGCGGCTCTCCCTCAGCACTGACCCTCTGACAGTGTGGCGCTCCCTCAGTACTGACCCTCCCACAGTGCGGCTCTCCCTCAGCACTGACCCTCTGACAGTGCGGCTCTCCCTCAGTACTGACCCTCTGACAGTGCGGCTCTCCCTCAGTACTGACCCTCTGACAGTGCGGCGCTCCCTCAGTACTGACCCTCTGACAGTGCGGCGCTCCCTCAGTACCGACCCTCTGACAGTGTGGCGCTCCCTCAGTACTGGGAACTGAGGTACATTGGCCTTCATTTTGCACCCCTAGAATGTTCGTGATACCTGGGTCAATAGTTGAACATCAATGCATGTGATTGGAAGCCAGCAGAATAATGGGGAGAAGGTGATTGATGTATGTTGATAACGCTTGGTTCGATTTTTAGATATTGCAGCACAGTTGGAGGACTTTTGACTCGGCTGTGCTCCATCCCACATCCCTTTACCTTTTGTCTGTGACCCTGTACGTTCCATCATAAGGTCAGAAGTGGGGATGTTCGCTGATGATTGCACAATGTTCAGCACCATTTGCGACTCCTCAGATACTGAAGCAGCCCCTGTCCAAATGCAGCAAGACCTGGACAATATCCAGGTTTGGGCTGACAAGTGGTGAGTAACATTCATACCACACAAGTGCCAGGCAATGACCATCTCCAACAAGAGAGAATCTAACCATCGTCCCCTTGACATTCAATGGCATTACCATCACTGAATCCCCAACTATCAACATCCTGGGGGTTACCATTGACCAGAAACTGAACTGGACCAGCCGTATAAATACTGTGGCTACAAGAGCAGGTCAGAGGCTGGGAATCCTGCGGAGAGTAACTCACCTCCTGACTCCCCAAAGCCTGTCCACCATCTACAAGGCACCAGTCAGGAGTGTGATGGAATACTCCCCACTTGCCTGGATGAGTGCAGCTCCCACAACAGTCAGGAAGCTCGATACCATCCAGGACAAAGCAGCCCCGCTTGATCGGCACCCCATCCACAAACATTCACTCCCTCCACCACCGACGCACAGTAGCAGCAGCGTGTGTACCATCTACAAGATGCACTGCAGCAACTCACCAAGGCTCCTTTGACAGCGCCGCCCAAACCCACGACCTCTATCATCTAGAAGGACAAGGGCAGCAGACACATGGGGAACACCAGCACCTGGAAGTTCCCCTCCGAGCCCCTCACCATCCCGACCTGGAAATATATCGGCCGTCCCTTCACTGTCGCTGGGTCCAAATCCTGGGAACTCCCTCCCTAACAGCGCTGTGGGTGTACCTACACCACACGGGGACAAAATCCTGGAACTCCCTCCCTAACAGCGCAGTGGGTGTACCTACACCACACGGGACAAAATCCTGGAACTCCCTCCCTAACAGCGCTGTGGGTGTACCTACACCACACGGGACAAAATCCTGGAACTCCCTCCCTAACAGCGCCGTGGGTGTACCTACACCACACGGGACAAAATCCTGCAACTCCCTCCCTAACAGCGCTGTGGGTGTACCTACACCACACGGGGACTGCAGCGGCTCAAGAAGGCGGCTCACCCACCACCTTCTCAAGGGGGCAATTAGGGACGGGCCAAAGATGCCCTCAACCCAGGAAGCCGCTGAAAACTACGCTTATCATCGGCTTTGAGTGGTTGGGCTGAATGGATTGGTTGTGTGGTATTTATCAGAGATAATCTTGTTGATGGTCTCCTCAGGAAGAGGCCTTGCTGTGACAATGACTCAGCCCTCATTAAATTATATGTCTGCAAAGATTAACCAGTAACACCCACGCCTTGGGAGAGAATGAGTAGGGAAACATTCCTGGAGGACGTGTCACGTCGAAGGCAAATGGTTGGCGATTCTCCAGGGCCTCCAGCACAGAACGAGACCTCACACATCCCACTGTGCCCGTGCTGTTCCCCTCCACAGGCAGCCCATCCAGTCCCACCCCCCTCGCCCGCTTCCCGCTAACCCTGCTCAGTCTCCATTTCCCGATAACAATCCCATTCCCTCTCAAACCCCTCGTTTGACCCTCCCTCCCCCACACTTTCAGGCAGCGCGTTCCAGATCCTAACCCCTCGATTGACCCTCCCTCCCCCACACTCTCAGGCAGCGCGTTCCAGATCCTAACCCCTCGCTGCGTGAAAAAGTTTCTCCTCGTGTCTCCATCGCTCCTTTTACCCATCGCCTTCAACCCGTGTCCCTCTGCTTCTCCATCCTTCCCCCAATGGGAACAGTTTCTCCCGATCCACTCTGTCCCAGACCCCTCGTGAGTTTGAACACCTCGATCAAATCTCCTCTTGACCTTCTCTTCTCCGAGGAGAACAGTCCCAACCTCTCCAATCGATCCACGCCACCTTGCTCCATGGACGCGCAAGCATACAAAACCGGAGCAGGAGTAGTCCATTCGGCCCCTTGGCCTGCTCTGCCATTCGGTAAGATCATGGCCGACCTGCTTGTGTTTCGAGTTCCACGTTCCCGTTTAACCCCCCGATAACCTTGGACCCCCTTGCCTAACAAGAGTCTCCCTCCCTCTGCCTTTAGAATATTCGATGCCCCCACCTCCCCCTTCCTTTTGAGGCAGATAATTGCAAAGTCGCTCAACCCTCTGAGAGAAAACACTTCTCCTCATCTCTGTCCTGAAAGGGCGACCCCCTAATTTTAAAACATCGCCCCCTAGTTCTGGACTCACACCCTTTCCACGTCCACCTTGTCCAGGCCGTTCAGGATCTTGTACACTTCAATCCGATCGTCCCTCACTCTGCTGAACTCCAGTGGGAACAAGCCCAGTCTGTCCAACCTTCCCTCATCAGACAACCCGCTCATTCTGGGTGTCAATCTAGTAAAACCTCCTCTGAACCACCTCCCGACGCATTGACACCCTTCCTTACATAAGGGGACCAAAACTGCACACGGTATTCGAGGTACAATCTCACCAACGCCCCGTGTAACTGCAGCATAACATGCTCCCTTTCACGTTCAATCCCTCTTGTAATAAAGGACAGCGTCCCATTAGCCTCCTTCATGACTTGCTGAACCTGCATCCTGACTGTTAGCGACTCATGCACTAGAACACCCAGATCCCTCTGCACCTGGGCATTCTGCAGCCGTTCTCTCCAACCCTCGACCCTGTCTCAGGCCATCTCGTTCGTTTTTTTCTCATCGCTCCCTCTGTTCGAGGGCACGAAACCCATCACATTTCTGCCAACCCCTCACTGGAGCAGTGCAGCAGACCGAGGAGAGAGAGGTCAGACGCGAGTTTGGTGGAGAGTTACCTTGACCTCGACAGGTGACCTCAGGGTCATGCTTGTGGGGCTGAATGTCCCACCAAGTGGCTGTACAGTCTGCACTCAGCCTCCCGGCAGTTCACGATCTTTGTCGACGATTTGGTTGGGGGGGGACCTAGCATAACATTTGCAAATATGCTGACAGCACAAATCTGAGTGGGAATGTGAGGGGTGAGGAGGGTGCAAGGAGGCTTCGGGAGGGATTGAGACTGTCTTAGTGAGCGGGCAAGAAAGTGGTAGAAAGAATATAATGCGCAAGAGCGTAAATTCATCCAATTTAGTTGGGAAAACAGGGGTGTAGAGTCTCTCTTAAATGGGGAGAGATTGGGGATGGGGGTGCAGGGAGGGGGGGTTGGTCTAGAACCACGGGACACAGTTTCAGAATAAGGGGCAGGCAATTTTAGGACCGAAATGACGGGGACTTTCTTCGCTCAGAGGGTGGTGAATCTTTGGAATTCTCTACCCCCTCCCCCCACCCCTCCCCCCGAGGGCTCAGCCTTTGAGTGAGTTTGAGACTGAGACCGAGAGGTACTCAAAGCATCGAGGGATACAGTGGGGAGGGGACGGTGTGGGGAGATGAGGGCGAAGGTCAGCTATGGTCCCATCGAACGGTGGAGGAGGCTGGAAGGGCCTAATCCTGCTCCTGCTTCCTGTGGTCCTGCCCCCTGTAGAGGAGAAGCGGAATACCCCTCAACCTACCGTTGTGGAGGATCACGCATGGATGAGGTGCCCCACATGCTCCCAGCCTCGCCAAGAAGCTCAACACCCCCCCAACCCCCTCGAGATCGCAAGCGACGACTCTCGGTTTCTCGCTCGGAGACAGGGAGCGAATCCTGCTGCTTGGTCAGCCTTGCCTGCCCTCCTTCCGATCGCAAGTCTCCCTACCCCGGCTGTCACCTCTCAACTTCTTATCACTACTGACGCAGGGTCACACAACTAAGACGTTAACTCTCCCTCTCTCTCTCTCTCTCTCTTTCTCTCTCCATCGATGCTGCCAGACCTGCTGAGTGTTTCCGGAATTTTCTGCATCAACTATGCCCAGTAAGGTCAGTTAGAAGTATCCTCAAAATGGTGAGACTTTGGGAAGATTGGAAGTTCTAGCAAAACTGGAGTCAATGGGAATCAGGGGGAAAACTCTCCGCTGGTTGGAGTCATACCGAGCACAAAGGGAGATGGTTGTGGTTGTTGGAGGTCAGTCATCTCAGCTCCAGGACATCACTGCAGGAGCTCCTCAGGGTTAGTGTCCTCGGCCCAACCATCTTCAGCTGCTTCATCAATGACCTTCCTTCCATCATAAGGTCAGAAGTGGGGATGTTCGCTGATGATTGCACAATGTTCAGCACCACTCGCCACTCCTCAGATACTGAAGCAGTCCCTGTCCAAATGCAGCAAGACCTGGACAATATCCAGGTTGGGCTGACAAGTGGTGAGTAACATTCATACCGCACAAGTGCCAGGCAATGACCATCTCCAACAAGAGAGAATCCAACCATCGTCCCCTTGACATTCAATGGCATTACCATCACTGAATCCCCCACTATCAACATCCTGGGGGTTACCATTGACCAGAAACTGAACTGGACCAGCCATATAAACACTGTGCCTACAAGAGCCGGTCAGAGGCTGGGAATCTTGCGGAGAGTAACTCACCTCCTGACTCCCCAAAGCCTGTCCACCATCTACAAGGCACAAGTCAGGAGTGTGTTGGGATACTCCCCACTTGCCTGGATGAGTGCGGTTCCCACAACACTCAAGAAGCTCGACACCATCCAGGACAAAGCAGCCCCGCTTGATCGACACCCCATCCACAAACGTTCACTCCCTCCACCACCGACGCACAGTAGCAGCAGTGTGTGTACCATCTATAAGATGCACTGCAGCAACTCACCAAGGCTCCTTCAACAGCGCCGCCCAAACCCACCACCTCTACCATCTAGAAGGACAAGGGCAGCAGACACATGGGGAACATCATCGCCAGGAAGTTCCTCTCCGAGCCACTCACCATCCCGACTTGGGAATATATCGGCCGTTCCTTCACTGTCGCTGGGTCCAAATCCTGGAGCTCCCTCCCTAACAGCGCCGTGGGTGTACCTACACCACACAGGGACTGCAGTGGCTCAAGGAGGCAGCTCACCCACCACCTTCTCAAGGGGCAATTAGGGATAGGCAATAAATTCTGACCCCACCAGTGACGCCCACATCACATTAAAAAATTCAAAGAGAAAATCCCCCATACCTTCGATTGCAAAAATCTTTTCCTGCAATTCTTTCTGAATCTTGTCAAGCGCACTAAAGTTGTCCACTTGAAAAACATACTCTTTTTTGGAAGCAATTGTCTCCAGTTCTTTCTTTTCATCATAACTGGTGAATGAACTGCCAACCTTTAGGTACAGAGAAGGGAAAGCAATTGTTCATGTGGCATTGTGACCAGGTAAGATCATTTATCTTACATTAATATTGTTTCTTCCATATGTGAAAACATTGTCAGATGCAGAGTGGATTGACTGGCAGAAGGCATTGGATAAAGTGCCTCACGAGAGTCTTGTTTGAGACATGTGCAGAGAGTATGGACTGACAGAAGGCATTGGATAAAGTGCCTCATGAAACGCTTGTTTGAGACAGGTGCACAGTATATGAACTGAAAGAATGCTTTGGATAAAGTGCCTCACAAGAGTCTTGTTTGAGACACATGCAGAGAATATGGACTGACAGAAAGCATTGGATAAAGTGCCTTATAGGAGGCTTGTTTGAGGCAGATGCAGAGCATATGGACTGAAAGAAGGCTTTGGATAAAGTACCTCATGAAAAGCTTGTTTGGGACAGATGCAAAGCATATAGACTAGCAGAAGGAAATGGATAAAGTGCCTCACAAGAGTCTTGTTTGAGACACATGCAGAATATGTGGACTGACAGAAGGCATTGGATAAAGTGCCTCATGGAAGGCTTGTTTGAGACAGATGCAAAGTATAAGGACTGAAAAAGGCTTTGGATAATGTGTCTCACAAGAGTCTTGTTTGAGACACATGCAGAATATGTGGACTGACAGAAGGCATTGGATAAAGTGCCTCATGAAAGGCTTGTTTGAGACAGATGCAAAGTATAAGGACTGAAAAAGGCTTTGGATAATGTGTCTCACAAGAGTCTTGTTTGAGACACATGCAGAATGTGTGGACTGACAGAAGGCATTGGATAAAGTGCCTCATGAAGAGGCTTGCTTGAGGTAGATGCAGAGCATATGGACTGAAAGAAGGCTTTGGATAAAGTACCTCATGAAAAGCTTGTTTGGGACAGATGCAAAGCATATAGACTGGCAGAAGGAAATGGATAAAGTGCCTCATGAGAGGCTTGTTTGAGGCAGATGCAGAACATGTGGACTGGCAGAAGGCATTGGATAAAATGCCTCATGAGAGGCTTATTCAAAGCAGCTATAAATAAGGTGGACTGACAGAAGGCACCGGATAAAATGCCTCATGAGAGGCTTATTCAAAGCAGATATAAAAAAGGTGGACTGTCAGAAGGCACTGGATAAAGTGCCTCATGAGATGCTTGCTTGAGGCAGCTGCAGAGTTTCTGGACCATATGGAGAGAGTGAAAGAGAGAGAGAGGCAGAGAGAGAGAGAGAGAGAGATAGCCTTGAGAATGTTACAGAGATATGGAGGGGTATAGGGACTGGACGTTTCAGAGTTAGGTAGGGTTGAAGAGGCTGGAGGAGATTACAAAGGTAGGGAGGGGAAGCGAGGGACATGGGGGGATTTGAAAAGAAGGATGAGGATTTGAAAATCGAGGCATTTAGTGGGACAGGTGATTGAAAGTTCAGAAAACAAGTTGGTTTTAAGAGAGACTAGAGGGTATAGGGAGAGAGGTGCAGTAGTTAGAGAACATTCTTGGAGTAAAACTGCAGCAATATCTCACCCCGATGCAGTAACGATTGATATTTTTCTTATTAGCTGCTTCAATGGCTGCTGCGAATTTTTTATCCTGAGACTGTCCGTCAGTGATGGTTATCATAATCCGGTTGGCTCCATTTCGTGCACCAGCTCCTGATGTGAATATGTTATCCCTGGAATACGATTATTAAGAGACTTCAGCTGTATGTCCCAGATTCACACTCACTCATAAACTCTCCCAGTCACACTCACTGACACACTCACTCATACTCACTCCCAGACACACACTCAAGCACACTCCCAGGCACACTCACTGACACACTCACTCATACTCACTCCCAGACACACACTCAAGCACACTCCCAGGCACACTCACTGACACACTCAATCATATTCACTCCGAGACACACTGATAAAACACACTCATACTCACTCCCAAACAAACTCACTGACACACACACTCATACTCACTCCCAGGCACACTCACTGAAACACACACTCATACTCACTCCCAGACACACACACTCAAGCACACTCCCAGGCACACTCACTGACATACTCAATCATACTTACTCCGAGACACACTCACTGACACACTCACTCATACTCACTACCAGACACACACACTCAAGCACACTCGCAGGCACACTCACTGACACCCTCAAACATACTTACTCCGAGAAACACTCACTGACACACACACTCATACTCACTCCCAAACATACTCACTCACACACACACTCATACTCACTCCCAAACACACTCACAGACACACTCAATCATACTGACCCCGAGACACACTCACTGACACACACACTCATACTCATGCTCATACACACTCACTGACACACTCACTCATACTCATTCCCAAACATACTCACTCACATACACACTCATACTCACTCCCAAACACACTCACTGTCACACTCAATCATACTTACTCCAAGACACACTCACTGACTCACACACTCATACTCACTCCCAAACACACTCACTGACACACACACTCATACTCACTCCCAAACACACTCAATGACACACTCACTCATACTCACTCCCAGACACACTCACTGACACACTCACTCATACTCACTCCCAGACACACACACTCAAGCACACTCCCAGGCACACTCACTGACACCCTCAATCATACTTACTCCGAGAAACACTCACTCACACACACACTCATACTCCCTCCCAAACACACTCACTCACACACACACTCATACTCACTCCCAAACACACTCACTGACACACTCACTCATACTCACTCTCAGGCACATTCACTGACACACTCACTCATACTCACTCCCAGAAGCACACACTCAAGCACACTCCCAGGCACACTCACTGACACACACACTCATATTCACTCTGAGACACACTCACTGATAAAACACACTCATACTCACTCCCAAACAAACTCACTGACACACACACCCATACTCACTCCCAGGCACACTCACTGACACACACACACATACTCACTCCCAGACACACACACTCAAGCACACTCCCAGGCACACTCACTGACACACTCAATCATACTTACTCCGAGACACACTCACTGACACACACACTCATACTCACTCCCAGACACAAACACTCAAGCACAGTCCCAGGCACACACACTGACACACACAATCATACTTACTCCGAGACACACTCACTGACACACTCACTCATACTCACTCCCAGACACACACACTCAAGCACACTCGCAGGCACACTCACTGACACACACAATCATACTTACTCCGAGACATACTCACTGACACACTCACTCATACTCACTCCCAGACACAAACTCAAGCACACTCCCAGGCACACTCACTGACACCCTCAATCATACATACTCTGAGACACACTCACTGACACACACACTCATTCTCGCTCCCAAACACACTCACTCACACACACATTCATACTCATGCCCAAACACACTCACTCATACTCACTCCCAGGCACACTCACTGACATACACACTCATAATCACTCCCAAACACACTCACTGACACACTCAATCATACTTACTCAGAGACACACTCACTGACACACACACTCATACTCACTCCCAAACACACTCACTGACACACACACTCATACTCACTTCCAAACACACTCACTGACACACTCACTCATACTCACTCCCAGACACACTCACTAACACACTCACTCATACACACTCCCAGACACACTCACTGACATACACACTCATAGTCACTCCCAGACACACTCACTGACACACACTCATACTCACTCCCACAAACACTCACTGACACACTCAATCATACTTACTCCGAGACACACTCACTGACACACACACTCATACTCACTCCCAGACACACACACTCAAGCACACTCCCAGGCACACTCACTGACACACTCAATCATACTTACTCCGAGACACACTCACTGACACACTCACTTATACTCACTACCAGACACACACACTCAAGCACACTCGCAGGCACACTCACTGACACACTCACTCATTCTCACTCCCAGACACACTCAATGACTCACTTACTCATACTCACTCCCAGACACACTCACTGACATACTCACTCCCAGACACACACACTAACACACTCACTCATACTCTCTCCCTGACAAACTCACTAACACATGCACTCATACTCACTCCCAGACACACTCACTAACACACTCACTCATACACACTCCCAGACACACTCACTGACACACTCACTCATACTCACTCCCAGACACACACACTCAAGCACACTCCCAGGCACACTCACTGACACACTCAATCATACTTACTCCGAGACACACTCACTGACACACTCACTCATACTCACTCCCAGACACACACACTCAAGCACACTCCCAGGCACACTCACTGACACCCTCAATCATACTTACTCCGAGACACACTCACTGACACACACACTCATACTCACTCCCAAACACACTCACTCACACACACATTCATACTCATGCCCAAACACACTCACTCATACTCACTCCCAGGCACACTCACTGACATACACACTCATACTCACTCCCAAACACACTCAGTGACACACTCAATCATACTCACTCCCAGACACACTCACTGACACACACTCATACTCACTCCCACAAACACTCACTGACACACTCAATCATACTTACTCCGAGACACACTCACTGACACACACACTCATACTCACTCCCAGACACACACACTCAAGCACACTCCCAGGCACACTCACTGACACACTCAATCATACTTACTCCGAGACACACTCACTGACACACTCACTTATACTCACTACCAGACACACACACTCAAGCACACTCGTAGGCACACTCACTGACACACTCACTCATACTCACTCCCAGACACACTCACTGACACACACACTCATACTCACTCCCAAACACACTCACTCACACACACACTCATACTCACTCCCAAACACACTCACTGACACACACACTCATACTCACTCCCAAACACACTCACTGACACATTCACTCATACTCACTCCCAGGCACACTCACTGACACACTCACTCATACTCACTCCCAGACACACACACTCAAGCACACTCCCAGGCACACTCACTGACACCCTCAATCATACTTACTCCGAGACACACTCACTGACACACACACTCATACTCCCTCCCAAACACACTCACTCACACACACACTCATACTCACTCCCAAACACACTCACTGACACACTCACTCATACTCACTCCCAGGCACACTCACTGACATACACACTCATACTCACTCCCAAACACACTCACTGAAACACTCACTCATACTCACTCCCAGACACACTCACTAACACACTCACTCATACACACTCCCAGACACACTCACTGACATACACACTCATACTCACTCCCAGACACACTCACTGACACACACTCATTCTCACTCCCACAAACACTCACTGACACACTCAATCATACTTACTCCGAGACACACTCACTGACACACACACTCATACTCACTCCCAGACACACACACTCAAGCACACTCCCAGGCACACTCACTGACACACTCAATCATACTTACTCCGAGACACACTCACTGACACACTCACTTATACTCACTACCAGACACACACACTCAAGCACACTCGTAGGCACACTCACTGACACACTCACTCATACTCACTCCCAGACACACTCACTGACACACACACTCATACTCACTCCCAAACACACTCACTGACACACACACTCATTCTCACTCCCAGACACACTCACTGACTCACTTACTCATACTCACTCCCAGACACACTCACTGACATACTCACTCCCAGACACACACACTAACACACTCACTCATACTCTCTCCCTGACAAACTCACTAACACACACACTCATACTCACTCCCAGACACACTCACTAACACACTCACTCATACACACTCCCAGACACACTCACTGACACACACACTCATACTCACTCCCAGACACAAACACTCAAGCACACTCCCAGGCACACTCACTGACACACTCAATCATACTTACTCCGAGACACACTCACTGTCACACTCACTCATAATCACTCCCAGACACACACACTCAAGCACACTCCCAGGCACACTCACTGACACCCTCAATCATACTTACTCCGAGACACACTCACTGACACACACACTCATACTCACTCCCAAACACACTCACTCACACACACATTCATACTCATGCCCAAACACACTCACTCATACTCACTCCCAGGCACACTCACTGACATACACACTCATACTCACTCCCAAACACACTCACTGACACACTCAATCATACTTACTCCGAGACACACTCACTGACACACGCACTCATACTCACTCCCAAACACACTCACTCACACACACACTCATACTCACTCCCAAACACACTCACTGACACACACACTCATACTCACTCCCAAACACACTCACTGACACACTCACTCATACTCACTCCCAGGCACACTCACTGACACACTCACTCATACTCACTCCCAGACACACACACTCAAGCACACTCCCAGGCACACTCACTGACACCCTCAATCATACTTACTCCGAGACACACTCACTGACACACACACTCATACTCCCTCCCAAACACACTCACTCACACACATACTCATACTCACTCCCAAACACACTCACTGACACACTCACTCATACTCACTCCCAGGCACACTCACTGACATACACACTCATACTCACTCCCAAACACACTCAATGACACACTCAATCATACTTACTCCGAGACACACTCACTGACACACACACTCATACTCACTCCCAAACACACTCACTGACACACACACTCATACTCATGCCCAAACACACTCACTGACACACTCACTCATACTCACTCCCAGGCACACTCATGGACATACACACTCATACTCACTCCCAAACACACTCAGTGACACACTCAATCATACTTACTCCGAGACACACTCACTGACACACACTCATACTCACTCCTAAACACACTCACTGACACACTCACTCATACTCACTCCCAGACACACTCACTCACACACACAGTCATAGTCACTCCCAGACACACGCACTAACACACTCACTCATACTCACTCCCGGACACACTCACTAACACACTCACTCATACTCACTCCCAGACACACTCACTGACACACACACTCATACTCACTCCCAGACACACTCACTAACACACGCACTCATACACACTCCCAGGCACACTCACTGACATACACACTCATACTCACTCCCAGACACACTCACTGACTCACTCACTCATACTCACTCCCAGACACACTCACTGACATACTCACTCCCAGACACACACACTAACACACTCACTCATACTCTCTCCCAGACAAACTCACTA
Source organism: Carcharodon carcharias (assembly GCF_017639515.1). Classification (NCBI taxonomy): domain Eukaryota; kingdom Metazoa; phylum Chordata; class Chondrichthyes; order Lamniformes; family Lamnidae; genus Carcharodon; species Carcharodon carcharias. The sequence continues at coordinate 762,476 of NW_024470786.1, read as the reverse complement.
ACACACACACTCATACTCACTCCCAGACACACTCACTAACACACGCACTCATACACACTCCCAGGCACACTCACTGACATACACACTCATACTCACTCCCAGACACACTCACTGACACACACACTCATATTCACTCCCAGACACACTCACTGGCACACACACTCATACTCACTCCCAGACACACTCACTGACACACTCACTCATACTCACTCCCAGACACACTCACTGACACACACACTTATGCTCACTCCCAGACATACTCACTGACATACACACTCATACTCACTCCCGGACACACACTCATACTCACTCCCAGACACACTCACTGACATACACACATACTCACTCCCAGACTAACTCACTGACATACACAGTCATAGTCACTCCCAGATACACTCACTGACACACACACTCAAACTCACTCCCAGGCACACTCACTGACACACACACTCATACTCACTCCCAGGCACAATCACTCATACTCACTCCCAGACACACTCAATGACACACACACCCATACTCACTCCCAGACACACTCACTGACACACTCACTCTTACTCACTCCCAGACACTCTCACTGACATACACACTCATACTCACTCCCAGACACACTCACTGACATACACACTCATACTCACTCCCAGACACACACACTCATACTCACTCCTAGACACACACATATACTCACTCCCAGACACACTCACTCATACTCACACCCAGACACACTCACTGACACACTCACTCATACTCACTCCCAGACACACTCACTCATACTCACACCCAGACACACTCACTGACACACACACTCATAATCACTCCCAGGCACACTCACTGACACACATACTCATACTCACTCCCGGACACAAACATACTCACTCCCAGGCACACTTATTGACGCACACACTCATACTCACTCCCAGACACACTCACTGACACATACGCACTCATACTCACTCCCAGACACACTCACTCATACTCTCTCCTGGGCCCACTCACTGACACACTCACTCATACTCACTCCCAGACACACTCACTGACATACACACTCATACTCACTCCCAGGCACACTCACTGAAACACACACTCATACTCACTCCCAGACACACACACACTCATTCTCACTTCCAGACACACTCACTGACACACACACTCATACTCACTCCCAGACACACACACTCATATTCCCTGCCAGACACACTCACTCATACTCACTCCCAGACACACACATTCATACTCACTCCCAGAAACACACGCTCATACTCACCCCCAGACACACACTCATACTCACTCCCAGACACACACACTGACACACACACTCATACTCACTCCAAGACACACACACTCATATTCATTCCCAGACACACTCAGTAACACACACACACACACTCATCAAATTATAACATTATAAAATTCTAACAGGACTTGACAGGTTAGATACAGGAAGGATGTTCCCGATGGTGTTGGGAGTACAGACCCAGGGGTCACAGTCTGAGAACACGGGGTAGACTATTTCGGACTGAGATGAGGGGATATTTCTTCACCCAGAGAGTGGTGACCCTGTGGAATTCGCTACCACAGAAATTAGTTGAGGCCAAAGCATTGTATGTTTTCAAGAAGGAGTTATATATAGCTCTTGGGGTGAAAAGGATCAAAGGATATGGGGAGAAAGCAGGAGCCAGGCTTTTGAGTTGGATGATCAGCCATGATCCTAATGAATGGGGTAGCAGGCTCAAAGGGCTGAATGGCCTATTCCTGCTCCTAGTCTCTATGTTTTCTACGTTTCATACTCACTCCCAGACACACTCAGTGACACACACACACCCACACTCACTTCCAGACACAGAGTAGGGGACTCTCAGGCTCTGTGTCAGGCCTAGTGCTGAGTTAGCGCATCCCAGGTACAGTGTGGGACTGAAAGGCCCAGTATCTTTTTTAAGCCTCACGTTCTGCAATGTGCTGTTGGCAAAAGATCTTTTCTACTGATACTCACGCGACAAATTGAATCCCCGCTGGTGTCATCGTTCCCCATCCAATTTGCTTTATTTTATCCACAAGGCTTTCCTTCTTATGAGCCTGATTGTAACTTGTAAAGGTGAACTCTATCTGTGTGATGTGGCTGAATTGTGCTAACGCAATCTGAACAATAGAAACATCGGTTAAATCACCACACCCACCATCCCGACTCACCAAGGCTCCTCCGACAGCGCCGCCCAAACCCACGACCTCTCCCATCTAGAAGGACAAGGGCAGCAGACACATGGGGAACACCAGCACCTGGAAGTTCCCCTCCGAGACCCTCACCATCCCGACTTGGGAATATATCGGCCGTTCCTTCACTGTTGCTGGGTCCAAATCCTGGGAACTCCCTCCCTAACAGCGCCGTGGGTGTACCTACACCACACGGGGACCGCAGCGGCTCAAGAAGGCGGCACCCCCACCACCTTCTCGAGGGGGCAATTAGGGACGGGCGACAAATGCTGGGGCCCGCATGCCACGAATGAATGTAAAAGATCCATTAGGAGGTCAAATGGCCTCAGGATAAGGGGGTCGGCCATTTTGGACTGAGACAAAGGGGGAATTTCTTCACTCGGAGGGTGGAGAATCTTTGGAATTCTCCAACCCCGGAGGGGTTGGTGGGTGATCCGTCAACACCGAGCGTGTCCCAGACCGGGATCGGGAGATTTCCGGTCCCTCGGGGAGCTGGCAGGGGTCGGGGAGTGGACCCAAGGCAGGAGGTCATCCAGGATCGTGTTGAATGGGGGAAGCAGGCTGGAGGGAGGTGGGGTGGGGGGGGGGGGTGGCGGGGGAGGGGGGGGGCTGAATGGCCCATTCCTGCTAACCCGAAAAGGGCTGGAGAACGAGCGCGGAGATCCAGAGCCAGGACGCGGGAGCCAGGCTGAGGGGGTAGCTGCTGACCGGTCTCCTACGGTCACCGTGAACGGGGCAGGTCCATCTACCTGTGCATTCTCGTTGCTGAACCGCTGCATGATCGCTTTGATGAAGCTTTTCATCCTTTGAAAATCGTTCTGACTCACACTGCCCGAACCATCGATCAGGAAAGCGATATCGATCAAGATCTTGGGGCACACTGCGAGAAAATTGCGAGGAATGTTGAACAGAGGTTAGTGTTTACAGATCTGAGAGGCCAGACAAAAGCACGTCTCGCATAAACACAGCTGCTCGGTGCAGCGCTCAGCTTGGACCGGGTCGAAAGGAGGGACGTGGGACGGAAAGGCCAAGTTTCGGACTCTCACAACAATTTATACCACACGAGAAGAGCCTGCCGATTGGGCTGGCTCTAATTGGCCGAGGCGTCATCATGGCGAGGGCAACATGCGCTGCAGAGCCTCCACCTCCCACACACCACCACTCCACCCCCCACCCCCCCCCCCCACCCCCAACCCACCCTCCGCAATCTCCTGGCTAACTCAAGCAGAGGCACCAGGCTGGAGCGTTTCACCCCTAGCTGTTTGCCGAGAACGGGTCACAGTGCCGGAATGTCTGCAGCTTCAAGCACGTATAAGTGAACCGCCCTGCAAGCTGGACAGGTCGCCTTAAATTGGTTTGTGTGGGTTGGCCACTAGCGCACTCAGGATTGGCCAGCAAGTGTTCCCCCCTCCTCTCCACCCCCCCCCCAACCAGCGGAAGCACATCGAATGGAGGACGTTATTGGGTTTTGCAAGTGCGGGCTGGTCAGATAGGGTCTGGACTTCGGCAATTGTGAACAACCGGAGGAACATACTGTTTGATTCTATCAGCCAGTCACCAGAGTGTAGGGCCCACATACCTAGTAAAACACCAGCACTGGCGTCAGGGCCCTGTTAGTGGGAAATACCACTTGCGACTTATAGCGACTTAGATATGCATCTGTTTGATATATGTGTACAGATATATATGTAGATATACGTCTGTGTGTGTGTCACGTGCATGTGAAATCTCTTTCACTTCAGTCGTCTCCATGCCGAAACTAAACTGACCACCGTAGACATACATGATCTAGAGTTTGCAGATGACCACAGTGTCGTTATCTATTCTCCACCAGAGGTACAATCCCCTCTCGATCTCTGCAGTCCTGCATACAAGAAATTCAGCTCTTGACCAGTTGTCAGAACCAACCTCACATTTCAAGTCCAGCTTGGCCAATTATCGTCCCACCTGTCTACTCTCCATCATCAGTAAAGTGATGGAAGGAGTCATCAACTGTGCTATCAAGCGGCACTTGCTTAGCAATAACCTGTTCACTGACACCCAGTTTGGGTTCCGCCAGGGTCACCCAGCTCCTGACCTCATTACAACCTTGGTTCAAACACCGACAAAAGAGCTGAGCTCCTGAGGTGAGGTGAGAGTGGCTGCCCTTGACATCAAGGCCGCAGTTGACCGAGTGTGTGGCATCAAAGAGCCCTAGCAAAACTGGAGTCGATGGGAATCAGGGGGAAAACTCTCCGCTGGTTGGAGTCATACCCAGCACAAAGGGAGATGGTTGTGGTTATTGGAGGTCAGTCATCTCAGCTCCAGGACATCACTGCAGGAGTTCCTCAGGGCAGTGTCCTCGGCCCAACCATCTTCAGCTGCTTCATCAATGACCTTCCTTCCATCATAAGGTCAGAAGTGGGGATGTTCGCTGATGATTGTACAATGTTCAGCATCATTCGCGACTCCTCAGATACTGAAGCAGTCCCTGTCCAAATGCAGCAAGACCTGGACAATATCCAGGTTGGGCTGACAAGTGGTGAGTAACATTCACACCACACAAGTGTCAGGCAATGACCATCTCCAACAAGAAAAAATCCAATCCTTGCTCCTTGACATTCAATGGCATCACCATCACTGAATCCCCCACTATCAACATCCTGGGGGTTACCATTGACCAGAAACTGAATTGGACCAGCTATATAAATACTGTGGCTACAAGAGCAGGTCAGAGGCTGGGAATCCTGCGGAGAGTAACTCACCTCCTGACTCCCCAAAGCCTGTCCACCATCTACAAGGCACCAGTCAGGAGTGTGATGGGACACTCCCCACTTGCCTGGATGAGTGCAGCTCCCACAACACTCAAGATGCTCGACACCATCCAGGACAAAGCAGCCCCGCTTGATCGACACCCCATCCACAAACATTCACTCCCTCCACCACCGACGCACAGTAGCAGCAGTGTGTGTACCATCTACAAGATGCACTGCAGCAACTCACCAAGGCTCCCTCGACAGCGCCGCCCAAACCCACGACCTCTACCATCTAGAAGGACAGGGACAGCAGACACATGGGGAACACCACCACCTGGAAGTTCCCCTCCGAGCCCCTCACCATCCCGACTTGGAAATATATCGGCCGTTCCTTCACTGTCGCTGGGTCCAAACCCTGGAACTCCCTCCCTAACAGCGCCGTGGGTGTACCTACACCACACGGGAAAAAATCCTGGAACTCCCTCCCTAACAGGGCCGTGGGTGTACCTACACCACACGGACAAAATCCTGGAACTCCCTCCCTAACAGCGCTGTGGGTGTACCTACATCACATGGGGACAAAATCCTGGAACTCCCTCCCTAACAGCGCCGTGGGTGTACCTACACCACACGGGACAAAATCCTGGAACTCCCTCCCTAACAGCGCCGTGGGTGTACCTACACCACACGGGACAAAATCCTGGAACTCCCTCCCTAACAGGGCCGTGGGTGTACCTACACCACACGGGACAAAATCCTGGAACTCCCTCCCTAACAGCGCTGTGGGTGTACCTACACCACATGGGGACAAAATCCTGGAGCTCCCTCCCTAACAGCACCGTGGGTGTACCTACACCACACGGGGACTGCAGCGGCTCAAGAAGGCAGCTCACCCACCACCTTCTTGAGGGGGCAGTTAGGGACGGGCAACAATGCTGTGGCCCGGCCAGAGACCCCACATCCCATGAGTGAATAAACAAAAAAGCCTAACCACACCTGGTCAGCCAAATATTCCATCTCCCATATATGGTGACAGAGAGATATGCGGAGCCTGCCATTCCTAGGTGGCCACTCTTGATGGTATGTTAATCATATTGTTAAGATGAAGAAAGGAAGGGTAGTTGTTTGATTAAGTACCTAGAGCATGTATAAAGGGAGACCGCTGGAAACAATGCGGGTGTATAGCTTCGTTCTTCACCATCTACCTTGGGCTCTGTTGAACACAGTGGTAGTGGATACCTGCCTAGTGGCAAGCAATGGAAACCAAGGTTTAATCTTCAGGCGGAAAATTGTGACCTGAATCACTGGCCAGGACTTTCACCACATCGGGTGGTGCCCTTGGGTGGGAGATGCCACCCTCTCGCCTCGTTGCTTTTGGCCACTCCTCGCGTCAGCGGGCGTGCGCGGACCTCACCCGCCCGAGCGCAAAGCGACGCCAGCCAGCGTGAAACACCCACTGCAGCACAGGGAGGAGGCCGAGTGCGGTACACCTCGTAAATTTTTCAAAAACTCGCGGACAAAAGCTCCCTGGCAAAAAAAAACCCAAAGGCCTGCCCACCAGCCGTAAATTTCAGGCCAGCTGTAACTCCCTTGGCCCTGACCGGCCGGCTAATGGTCGATGGGCGTGAGTTGCCAGCCTGAAATCCCGCGGGAGTGCGCGTTGACACCGCGGGGCGCTCCCGTTGAGGCCGTCGGGCGTCGTTTCACGCTCGGGCGGGGTCAGGTACCCCGCGTGCCCTCCCCCCCCTCCCCTCAGCCCGCTGTCGCGAGGAGCGGCCAAATGCAACCGCCCAAACGAAGGGGTGCCACCTCTCGCCCAAGCCCCCTGGATCTGAAGCTTATGGCCGATGGGAAAATGCCTCGATCATCGGAAAACAGTGGGGGGTGGGGGGGGGGGGGGGTCGGCGTGAGGTGGGGGGTGGTGAGAACACACGCTCGATATTCAGAGTAAAGAGGCTCAGGTGTAAGTTGAGTGGCAAATATTTGGCGACCCGGAGGCTTGCACACTGGGGGCGATGAGGAGTGTAGTTGGATTTGCCTGCTTCAGGATTGGAGGGGGGGGGGGGGGGGGGCGGATGTGGAGGGCAAGGGTCACAGAAGGTAATTCCACGTAGAAATGGCACCCAGTGCGTCCAGTTGCAGGATTGAGTGAGGCAACCTGGGCAAGCCAGCCATGACGAGGGCACAAATGGGACATGGAAGCGATTGGCGGCTAATTTGGAGACCGTGGGGACACTGGCGGGGGGAGAGGAAGAGAGGCGGGCGGCAAGGCAGAGTGGCCAGTCGCCAGAGCAGGTGAGAAAACTAACGCTCTGCCTCCCGGACGGTCGGCAGGTTGATTGGCGGGGAGGAGGGGAGGTCAAGGAGAGAGCGGGTCCAGTTGTGGGGGGTGGGGGCTGGTGAGAGGAACGAGAGAAGCGATTCTCCGGCTACGATTAGACAGATAAGGATAGAGCCGGCAGAGAGCGGCCCCACCTAGCTGGAGGGCAGTGCAGGCAACCTCCTTCCGAATGGTGGCGAATCATAGGATTTCTCACCCCTCCCCGCGCACCCCCCCCACCCCACCTCCGCCCTGCTGCCCCCCTTAAAAGGTTGCAGACACTCCGCCGTTGAGGGTAGTCAAGACTGGGCCCGATAGGTCTGTGGTCTGGCGGGGAACGGGCGGCAGAGGGGGAAGGTTGGGAAGAAGGCCAGCCCTGATGGTACTGGATGGGCAGAATGGCCACATCAACCTCCACCTCCTCCTCCTCCCACTCTGAGGGCAAGCAATTTCGACAGCGTGCGGAGGGGAGCTGAAACCTGCCCCGAGCGTCTCCGGACGACTTCCCTGCCGGGGCTGGGGGGAAAAGCGTAAGGGTTGGGGGGGAGGTAAGATTTACCTGGAACCTTGCTGGGAACGCGCCCTGTTTGGACCAAGGAGTTGGACAGGATGTTGCAGTAGCCATTGATGTAGGTGTTGGTAAAACATTCATAAGAGAAACGAGGAACACAGGCCTGAAGGACAAAAGAGGGTTAGAGCAGGATTTACACACAGCGTGAAACAGCTCTGTATCTAACCCCGGGCTGTACCTGTCCTGGGAGTGTTTGATGGGGACGGTGTAGAGGGTGCTTTACTCTGTATCTAACCCCGTGCTGTACATGTCCTGAGAGTCTTTGATGGGGACAGTGTAGAGGGAGATTTACTCTGTAACAAAACCCGTGCTGTACCTGTCCTGGGAGTGTTTGATGGGGACAGTTTAGAGGGAGATTTACTCTGTATCTAACCCCATGCTGAACCTGTCCTGGATGTGTTTGATGGCGACAGTGCAGAGGGAGATTTACTCTGTATCTAACCCCGTGCTTTACCTGTCCTGGGAGTGTTTGATGGGGACGGTGTAGGGGTAGATTTACTCTGTATCTAACCCCGTGCTGTACCTGTCCTGGGAGTGTTTGATGGGGACAGTGTAGAGGGAGCTTTACTCTGTATCTAACCCCGTGCTGTACCTGCCCAGGGAATGTTTGATGTGGACAGTGTAGGAGGAGCTTTACTCTAAACCTAACCTCGTGCTGTACCTGTCCTGGGAGTGTTTGATGGGGAGAGTGTAGAGAGAGCTTTACTCTGTATCTAACCCCCGTGCTGTACCTGTCCTGGGAGTGTTTGTTGGGGACAGTGTAGAGGGAGTTTTAATCTGTATCTAACCACGTGCTGTACCTGTTCTGGGAGTGTTTGATGGGGCCAGTGTAGAGGGAGATTTACTCTGTATCTTACCCTGTGCTGTACCTGTCCTGGGAATGTTTGATTGGGACAGTGTAGAGGGAGATTTACTCTGTACGTAACCCCGTGCTGTACCTGTCCTGGGCGTGTTTGATGGGGAAAGTGTAGAGGGAGATTTACTCTGTATCTAACCCCCGTGCTGTACTTGTCCTGGGAGTGTTTGATGGGGACAGTGTAGAGGGGATTTTACTCTCTATATAAAACTGTTCTGTACATATCCCGGGAGTGTTTGATGGGGAAAGTGTAGAAGGAGATTTACTCTATATCTAACACCACGCTGTACCTTTCCTGTGACTGTTTGAGGGGGAGAGTGTAGAGGGAGATTTCATTTGTATCTAAACCCGTGCTGTACCTGTCCTGGGAGTGTTTGATGGGGACAGTGTAGAGGGGATTTTACTCTCTATATAAAACTGTTCTGTACATATCCCGGGAGTGTTTGATGGGGAAAGTGTAGAAGGAGATTTACTCTGTATCTAACCCCGTGCTGTACCTGTCCTGGGAGTGTTTGATGGGGACAGTGTAGAGGGAGATTTACTCTGTATCTAACCCCGTGCTTTACCTGCCCTGGGGGTGTTTGATGGGGAGAGTGCAGAGGGAGTTTACTCTGTATCTATCCCTGTGCTGTACCTGTCCTGGGAGTGTTTGATGGGGACGGTGTAGAGAGTGTTTTACTCTGTATCTTACCCCGTGCTGTACATATCCTGGGAGTGTTTGATGGGGACAGTGTAGAGGGAGATTTACTCTGTATCTAACCCCGTGCTGTACCTGTCCTGGGAGTGTTTAATGGGGCCAGTGTAGAGAGAGCTTTTCTCTGTATCTCACCCCGTGCTGTACCTGCCCTGGGAGTGTTTGATGGGGACGGTGTAAAGGGAGATTTACTCTGTATCTAACCCCGTGCTGTACCTGTCCTGGGAGTGTCTGCTGGGGACGGTGTAGAGGGAGCTTTACTCTGTATCTAACCCCGTGCTGTACCTGTCCTGGGAGTGTTTGATAGGGACAGTGTAGAGGAAGCTTTACTCTGAATCTTATCCCGTGCTGTAACTGTCCTGGGAGTGTTTGATCGGGACAGTGTTGGAGGAGCTTTACTCTGTACCTAACCCCGTGCTGTACCTCTCATGGGAAAGTTTGATGGGGACAGTGTAGAGGGAGATTTACTCTGTACCTAACCCCGTGCTGTACCTGTCCTGGGAGTGTTTAATGGGGACAGTGTAGAGGGAGCATTACTCTGTATCTAACCCCGTGCTGTACCTGTCCTGGGAGTGTTTGATGGGGACAGTGTAGAGGGAGATTTACTCTGTATCTAACCCCATGCTGTACCTGTCCTGGGAGTGTTTGATGTGGACAGTGTAGAGGGAGATTTACTCTGTATCTAACCCCGTGCTGTACCTGTCCTGGGAGTGTTTGATGGGGACAGTGTAGAGGGAGATTTACTCTATATCTAACCCCGTGCTGTACCTGTCCTGGGAGTGTTTGATGGGGACAATGTAGAGGGAGCTTTACTCTGTATCTAACCCCCTGCTGTACCTGTCCTGGGAGTGTTTGATGGGAACAGTGCAGATACTTACAAGAACGTTCCGTTCTTTTGTCTTGTCAGTTGCTAATGAGAGTCCCAGATTCTTTTCTCCATTTATAACTGGAAGGATAAAATTTACTGTTTGTTAAAATATTGCTGTCCTGATGAATAAGAGCGATGCAGAGCACATGAAATTACATGACTCTCTCATTCTGGTATCTTAGTACTGACCCTCCGACAGTGCGGCTCTCCCTCAGCACTGACCCTCCGACAGTGCGGTGCTCCCTCAGTACTGACCCACCGACAATGCGGCGCTCCCTCAGTACTGACCCTCCGACAGTGCGGTGCTCCCTCAGTACTGACCCACCGACAATGCGGCGCTCCTTCAGTACTGACCCTCCGACAGTGCAGCTGTCCCTCAGCATTGACCCTCCGACAGTGCGGTGCTCCCTCAGTCCTGACCCTCCGACAGTGCGGCGCTCCTTCAGCACTGACCCTCCGACAGTGTGGCTCTCCCTCAGTACTGACCCTCCGACCATGCGGCTCTCCCTCAGAACTGACCCTCCGACAGTGCGGCTCTCCCTCAGTACTGACCCTCCGACAGTGCGGCTCTCCTTCAGCACTGACCCTCCGACAGTGCGGCACTCCCTCAGAACTGACCCTCTGACAGTGCGGCGCTCCCTCAGTACTGACCCTCCAACAGTGCGGCTCTCCCTCAGCACTGACCCTCCGACAGTGCAGCTCTCCCTCAGAACTGACCCTCTGACAGTGCGGCGCTCCCTCAGTACTGACCCTCCAACAGTGCGGCTCTCCCTCAGCACTGACCCTCCGACAGTGCAGCTCTCCCTCAGTACTGACCCTCCGACAGTGCAGCTCTCCCTCAGTACTGACCCTCTGACAGTGCGGCACTCCCTCAGTACTGACCCTCCAACAGTACGGTTCTCCCTCAGCACTGACCCTCTGACAGTGCGACACTCCCTCAGTACTGACCCTCTGACAGTGCGGCTCTCCCTCAGCACTGACCCTCCGACAGTGCGGCACTCCCTCAGTACTGACCCTCCAACAGTGCGGTTCTCCCTCAGCACTGACCCTCTGACAGTGCGACACTCCCTCAGTACTGACCCTCTGACAGTGCGGCTCTCCCTCAGCACTGACCCTCTGACAGTGCGACACTCCCTCAGTACTGACCCTCTGACAGTGCGGCTCTCCCTCAGCACTGACCCTCCGACAGTGCGGTGCTCCCTCAGTACTGACTGTCTGAGAATGCTGGGGTATTGTTGACCAGTAATGCAGTGAATCCTCTTACCTGGCATGTTAATGCTCTGGCATCGCTGTTCATTGTATTTGCAGTGATAGAGAGCGCCAGTCTGATTCTGTTGGCTGTCTGTCTTCGTCGGTGCGCTCACCAGCAAGCTGTGTCACGGGAAGATATTCATAGCTAAGTCCTTGGCTATTGTAGCTTAGCAATGTGACCATTCTGCCCCTCGCACCCCCCCCATGCTGGCTCTTGCGTCTTGCTGTCCAATCGATCCCGCTCCCCTCCGCCCAGCTCATTCGCCCATCGCCCTGTGGATTGACCCCCTTCAACTCTTCATCCGTTCCCCCGTTTTGCGCTTCCCCGCCCCTTCCCATCAACGCCTCCCAGCCCACAACAGCTCGCTGCGTCAAAGAAATATTTCCCCCTTCCACCACCTCCCACCCCCCCACGACCCCCCACTCCCTCCTCTCCAACCCTGCTTGTTTTCCCCAATGGCCTTCGATCTGCATCCCTCTGGTTTCCCCACCCTCCCACCACTGCCCTCTCCCTCGATCCGAAGCCCTTCCTGATCCCGAACCCCTCGATTCCATCTCCCCCTTCACTTTCCTTGCTCTGAGGGATGACCAGGCTCCGAGCCATGCCTTCCCTCTTGACGGACATTGAGACGACGGTAAGAGGGGTCCAGAGGGAAGATGAGGGCTTGGTCGGGGTGGGTGGGGGTGTTGTTGGGGTGGGTTTGAGGGCAAGAGGAGGGGGAGCGTGACATTGAGCCAGAGGACAGTCCGAGACAGAGACTGAGTGAAAGATGGGGGGATCCGAGGGACGTTGTTTGAGAGGAGGGTTCGAGGGACGTTGAGTGAGAGGACGATCCGAGAGGGAACGAGAAAGCTCTGAGGACCTTGCTCGTGTGTAACAAGCGTAGCACCCCACAGAGAGCTTGTATCTGGGCAAGGTACCTTTGAATCCAGCGTGAAACATGGTGCATGGTTGGAAATGGGAGGTTGGGTGGGGGTGGAGGGGGGGTTTGTGAATTCCTGGCAACCACCTCATTTCCGAGGAGTGAGCTAGGTTTGCATGGAGATGAGGACCGGGGAAGGGCAAAGGGCAAGTAGAAGCCCAACTGAGATAGCCGGTTACTTCACCTTCCCCCCTCCGCATCTTTAGCGGGGGTTGGGTGAGGGGCAAGGGGCGGGGGGGGTCGGGGGGGGTGATGAATCAGGAACGCACATGGCAGAGGTGGGAAGTCGTGGGGAGCTGGGAAAGCGGAACCGAAAAGGGGGGAGGTGAGCAGGGATGTCCTGGAAGGGCGTGCTTTGCTGAGGGTGCGTGAATGATGGCTGCGGTAAGTCTGCTGATGGAAGAGATTCGGAGTCGGCCTCGTGGGTTCTGGTCGCCGAGCTTACGTCCATATCTGCGGGGCAGGGCGTGGGGTAGTGGGAGGGAAGGCTTGTAGTTTTGCACAGCCTAACTCGGCTGCATTCACTCCGTAAAGTGAAATTTAGGTTTTAAATTGAAGCATCACTTGCCTGGTCTCTCTTACTTTAGCCAGATTGATTTCTTCATCCGATTATTAGAGTAATAGGTCTATAAGAGTGAAGTCTTGGCCGCCTTACCACTTATTGCTCTCCACATAGATCAAAATGAGGGTGTTGTGGGGTGGGGGTGGGGTGAGTCCAAGGGACATTGAGTGAGAGAGGAGTATCCTGAGGGACATTGAGTGAGAGAGGAGTGTCCTGAGGGACATTGAGTGAGAGAGGAGTGTCCCGAGGGACATTGAGTGAGGGAAGAGTGTCCCGAGGGACATTGAGTTAGAGAGGAGTGTCCTGAGGGACATTGAGTGAGAGAGGAGTGTCCCAAGGGACATTGAGTGAGAGAGGAGTGTCCTGAGGGACATTGAGTGAGAGAGGAGTGTCCCGAGGGACATTGAGTGAGAGAGGAGTGTCCTGAGGGACATTGAGTTAGAGAGGAGTGTCCTGAGGGACATTGAGTGAGAGAGGAGTGTCCCGAGGGACATTGAGTGAGAGAGGAGTGTCCCAAGGGACATTGAGTGAGTGAGAGAGGGAGAGTCCAAGGGACATTGACCGAGTGAGAGAGGAGGGTCTGAGGGACATTGAGTGAGTGAGAGGGGAGGATCTGGGGCCATTGAGTGCGCGAGAGAGGAAGGTCTGAGGGACATTGAGTGCGTGAGAGAGGAGAGTCCAAGGGACATTGAGTGAGTGAGAGAGGAGTGTCTGAGGTACATTGAATGAGTGAGAGAGGAGGGTCCGAGGGTCAGTGAGTGAGATATGAGGGTCTGAGGGACATTGAGTGAGAGAGTAGGTTTGGGGTCATTGAGTGAGAGAGAAAAGGGTCTGAGGGACATTGAGTGAGTGAGAGTGGAGGGTCTGGGGTCATCAAGTGAGTGAGAGAGGAGGGTCCAAGGCACATTGAATGAGTGAGAGAGAAGGGTCTGAGGGACATTGAGTGCGTGAGAGAGGAGGGTCCGAGGCACATTGAGTGAGTGAGAGAGGAGGGTCTGACGGTCAATGAATGAGTGAGAGAGGAGGGTCTGGGGTCATTGAGTGAGAGAGGAGAGGGTCTGAGGGACATTGAGTGAATGAGAGAGGAGGGTCTTTGGTCATTGAGTGAGTGAGAGAGGAGGGTTCGAGGCACATTGAGTGAGTGAGAGAGGGTCCGAGGTTCATTGAATGAGTGAGGGGGAGGGTCTGAGGGACATTGAGTGAGTGAGAGAGGAGAGTCTGGGGGACATTGAGTGAGTGAGAGAGGAGAGTCTGGGGTCATTGGGGGAGAGAGGAGAGTCTGAGGGACATTGAGTGAGTGAGAGAGGAGGGTATGAGGGTCATTGAGTGAGTGAGGGGGTAGGGTCTGAGGGACATTGAGTGAGTGAGAGAGGAGGGTCCGAGGGACATTGAGTTAGAGAGAGAGGAGAGTCTGATGGACATTGAGATAGTGAGAGAGGATGGTCCGAGGTCAATGGGATAACTGCCATCAGCACCTACCTGTTGAAGCTACCTTTGAACTGAGTTACTCTGTAGCCGAATTGTGATTGCACACTCTGACTGAAGGATTTCGGATTGGTCGTTTCCAGGTTAAAACTATAAACAGGCCAGAGTGCTGGGGAGAGAGTGAGAGGAAGCTAGTTAATGAGTACCTGATAGATACAGACAAACAAACCCACACACACACACACACACACACACACACACACACACACACACACACACACATACATCTGCAGGCATATACAGAGAGACACACAGAAAACAGGCATATACAGACAAACACAGATACAGGCATACAAAGAGAGAGACACACACAGATACAGGCACATGCAGAAAGACACACACACAGATACAGGCACATGCAGAAAGACACACACACATACAGACATAAACAGAGAGGCACACACATAGACATAGGGAAATACAGAGACACACACAGATACAGGAATATACAGAGAGGCACACTCAGGTACAGGCATATACAGAGAGGCACACACATAGACATAGGGAAATACAGAGACACACACAGATACAGGAATATACAGAGAGGCACACTCAGGTACAGGCATATACAGAGAGGCACACACATAGACATAGGGAAATACAGAGAGACACACATAGATACAGGCATATACAGAGAGACACAGGCATATGCAGAGAGACACACACAGATACAGGAACATACAGAGACACACACATATAGGCACAGGAATATACAGAGAAGCACACACAAATGCAGGAATATACAGAGACACACACAATAGGCACAGGAATATACAGAGAGGCAAACACAGGTACAGGCATGTACAGAGAGGCACACACATAGACGTAGGGAAATACAGGGACACACACAGATACAGGAGTGTGCAGAGCCAAGCACAGATACAGGCATATATAGGGGAGGCGAATGTGTTGTGGTATTGCTGCTGGACTAGTAATCCACAGACACAGGGGTCATGATCTGGGGACCCGGGTTCGAACCCCACCACGGCCGATGGTGGAATTTGAATTCAAAAAAATCTGGAGTTAAAAGCCTGACGATGACTGTGAAACCTTTGCTGATTGTTGTAAAAACCCACCTGGTTCACCAGTGTCCCTTAGGGGAGTAACTCTGACACCAGGCCCACAGCAATGTGGCTGACTCTTAAAAATTGTTCTAGCAAGCTACTCACCACCAACTTCTCAAGAACAACTAAGGTTGGACAATAAATGCTGGCCCGGCCAGCGAAGCCCACATCCTGTGAATGAATAAAAAAAACGACACAGCCATATTTTGAGTGACATACACAGATACAGGCATTGACAGAGAGAGAGACACACACAGTAATACAGGCATATACAGAGTGAGAGACACAGATACAGGCATATACACAGAGAGAGACACACACACACGCACAGATACAGGCATATGCAGAGCGATACACACAGATACAGGCGTATACAGAGAGAGAGAGACACACGCACAGATATAGGCATATACACACAGAGAGAGACACACACACATATAGGATATAGAGAGAGAGAGAGACAGGTACAGGCATATAAAGAGAGAGAGACACACACAGAAACAGGCATTTACAGAGAGAGAAACACACACACACTCAGAAACAGGCATATACAGAGAGAGAGACACACACACACACACACAGATACGGGCATATAGAGAGAGACAAATACAGATGCAGACATATACAGAGAGACAATCACAGATACAGGGATATGCAGAATGACACATACAGATACAGGCATATACAGAGAGAAAGACAGACACACAGATACAGACATATACTGAAAGACACACACACAACCACAGGCGTATACAGAGAGACAAACACAGACACAGGCATATACAGAGAGAGACACACACAGATACAGGCATATACAGAGACACACACACCGATACAGGCATATACAGAGAGACACACACAGATACAGGCATATACAGAAAGACACACACACAGGCACAGGCATATACAGAGAGACACACACAGATGCAGGCATATACAAAGAGCCTGTTACACAGGGACAGAAGAAGGCCATTCAGCCCCTCTCGAACCTGCCGGAGGGTCAGTGCTGAGGGAGAGCCGCACTGTCGGAGGGTCAGTGCTGAGGGAGTGCCACACTGTTGGAGGGTCAGTGCTGAGGGAGAGCCTCACTATCGGAGGGTCAGTGCTGAGGGAGAGCCGCACTGTCGGAGGGTCAGTACTGAGGGAGAGCCGCACTGTCGGAGGGTCAGTACTGAGGGAGCGCTGCACTGTCAGAGGGTCAGTACTGAGGGAGAGCCGCACTGTCGGAGGGTCAGTACTGAGGGAGCGCCACACTGTCGGAGGGTCAGTGCTGAGAGAGTGCCGCAGTCGGAGGGTCAGCGCTGAGGGAGCGCCGCACTATTGGAGGGTCAGTACTGAGGGAGAGCTGCACTGTCGGAGGGTCAGTACTGAGGGAGCTCCGCACTATTGGAGGGTCAGTACTGAGGGAGAGCTGCACTGTCGGAGGGTCAGTACTGAGGGAGAGCTGCACTGTCGGAGGGTCAGTACTGAGGGAGAGCTGCACTGTCAGAGGGTCAGTGCTGAGGGAGAGCCGCACTATTGGAGAGTCAGTACTGAGGGAGAGCTGCACTGTTGGAGGGTCAGTGCTGAGGGAGATCCGCACTGTCGGAGGGTCAGTACTGAGGGAGATCCGCACTGTCGGAGGGTCAGTACTGAGGGAGAACCGCACTGTCGGAGGGTCAGTACTGAGGGAGAGCCGCACTGTCAGAGGGTCAGTGCTGAGGGAGAGCCGCACTATTGGAGAGTCAGTGCTGAGGGAGAGCCGCACTATTGGAGGGTCAGTGCTGAGGGATGAGGGGGTGGGTTTGGGTTTTTATTTCCCCCGTTTGTTGCACTTTTCAAAGCAGCCGGAATTGCCCCTGAACAAAATCCCCCCCCCGCCGAACCGAATGCCCCTCCCGCTGAACCGAATCCCCCTCCCGTTGAACCAAATGCCCCTGCCCCCGATCCGAATACCCCTCCCCCTGAGCCGAATCCTGCCCCCGAACCGAATCCCCCTCCCCCTGAACCAAATCCCCCTCCCCCGCACCGAAACACCCTCCCCCGAACCGAATCCCCCTCCCCCTGAACCGAATCCCCCTCCCCCTGAACCGAATCCACCCCCCCCCGAACTGAATCCCCCCCCGAACCGAATCCCCCTCCCCCTGAACCGAATCCCCCTCCCCCGAACTGAATCCCGCCCCCCCCCGAACCGAATTCCCTCCTGAACTGAATCCCCGTCCCCTGAACCGAATCCCCCCCGAACCGAATCCCCCCGAACCGAATCCCCCTCCCCCTGAACCGAATCGCCCCCCTGAACTGAATCCCCGTCCCCCTGAAACAAATCCCCCTCCCCCTGAACCGAATCCCCCTCCCCCTGAACCGAATCGCCCCCCTGAACTGAATCCCCCTCCCCCTGAACCGAATCCCCCTCCCCCGAACCGAATCCCCCTCCCCCTGAACCGAATCCCACCCCCCCCCGAACTGAATCCCGCCCCCCCCCGAACCGAATTCCCTCCTGAACTGAATCCCCGTCCCCTGAACCGAATCCCCCCCGAACCGAATCCCCCCGAACCGAATCCCCCTCCCCCTGAACCGAATCCCCCCCCGAACCGAATCCCCCCCGAACCGAATCCCTCTCCCCCTGAACCGAATCCCCCTCCCCCTGAACCGAATCCCCCTCCCCCGAACTGAATCGTCCCCCTGAACTGAATCCTCCCCCCTGAACTGAATCCTCTCCCCTGAACCGAATCCCCCTCCCCCACGAACCGAATCCCCCTCCCCCCAAAATGAATCAACCCCCAAACCGAATCCCCCTCCCCCCTGAACCGAATCCCCCCCGAACCGAATCCCCTCCTGAACCGAATCCCCCTCCCCCCGAACCGAATCTCCCCCCAAACCGAATCCCCCCCCGAACCGAATCCCCCTCCCCCGAACTGAATCCCACTCCCCCCCGAACCGAATCTCCCTCCCCCGAACCGAATCCCCCTCCCCCACCCTCTCGCCCACGTCTGACGCTTGATCTCTTGGTGACACGTGAGCCTCGGGCTATTCCTCACCAGTGCCCTCACAAAACCTGCCAGTTCTTCCCTGTCTTCCACACGTCCTCCCTCTCTCCCTCACTCTCTCTCTCCCTCCCTCTCTCACTCTCCCTCACTGTCTCTCTCCCTCCCTCACTCTCACTTCCTCCCTCTCTCACTCTCACTCTCACTCACTCTCTCTGTCTCTCACTCTCCCTCTCTCTCTCTCCCTCCCTCTCTCACTCACACTCACTCTCTCTCTCCCTCCCTCTCTCATTCTCCCTCTCTCTCTCTCTCTCTCTCTCCCTCTCTCACTCTCACTCACTCTCTCTCCCTCCCTCTCTCACTCTCTCTCCCTCCCTCTCTCACTCTCACTCACTCTCTCTCTCCCTCCGTCTCTCTCTTTCCCTCCCTCTCTCACTCTCTCTCACTCTCCCTCTCTCTCTCCCTCCCTCTCTCACGCTCACTCACTCTGTCTGTCTCTCACTCTCCCTCTCTCTCTCACTCTCACTCACTCTCTCTCTCTCTCCCTCCCTCTCTCACTCTCACTCTCTCTCTCTCTCCCTCCCCCTCTCCCTGCCCCTTCTCCTTCCCCGTCCCTCTCTCCCTCCCTCTCTCTTGCCCCTGCATTGCAACCACTTCCCCATCGCAAGACACTTCCGCTGGTGCCACAGTGCTGAGAACAATGGCAGTGATGGTTTGGAAACAGCTGGTCTTGTGGTTTACATTCCTACAGCTGCTTTCACAACCCATGTTTCGTCAATGGACCTCACATGGTCAATAGGATGCATTGTGCAGCCTCATCACTGCTGGAAGGTCAGCATGGCGATCTCCAGCCGCGCACAGCAAGATCCCACAATCAGCCACCTGCCAAACGAGCCGGACTGGCAACTTCAGCAATAACAGCACCAGAACGAGAGTGAGAAACCCCCAGCAGTTCAGGTGCGTCTCTCCCTCAGCACTCACCCTCCGATAGTGCAGCTCTCCCTCAGCACTCACCCTCCGACAGTGCGGCACTCCCTCAGTGCTGACCCTCCGACAGTGCGGCTCTCCCTCAGTGCTGACCCTCCGACAGTGCAGCGCTCCCTCAGTACTGACCCTCTGACAGTGCAGCGCTCCCTCAGTACTGACCCTCCCACAGTGCGGCTCTCCCTCAGCATTCACCCTCCGACAGTGCGGCTCTCCCTCAGCACTGAACCTCCGACAGTGCGGCGCTCCCTCAGTACTGACCCTCCCGCAGTAATGACCCTCCAACAGTGCGGCTCTCCCTCAGCGCTGACCGTCCGACAGTGCGGCGCTCCCTCAGCACTCACCCTCCGACAGTGCGGATCTCCCTCAGCGCTGACCCTCTGACAGTGCGGCTCTCCCTCAGTACTGACCCTCCGACAGTGCGGCTCTCCTTCCGTACTGACCCTCCGACAGTGAGGCTCTCCCTCAGTACTGACCCTCCAACATTGCGGCTCTCCCTCAGAACTGGCCCTCCGACAGTGCGGCTCTCCCTCAATACTGACCCTCCGACAGTGCAGCGCTCCCTCAGTACTGACCCTCCCTCAGTAATGACCCTCCGACAGTGCGGCTCTCCCTCAGCGCTGACCCTCCGACAGTGCGGCTCTCCCTCAGCACTGACCCTCCGACAGTGCGGCGCTCCCTCAGTACTGACCCTCCCTCAGTAATGACCCTCCGACAGTGCAGCTCTCCCTCAGCGCTGACCCTCCGACAGTGCGGCGCTCCCTCAGCACTCACCCTCCGACAGTGCGGCTCTCCCTCAGCACTGACCCTCCGACAGTGCGGCGCTCCCTCAGCACTGACCCTCCGACAGTGCGGCTCTCCCTCAGTACTGACCCTCCGACAGTGCGGCTCTCCCTCAGCGCTGACCCTCCGACAGTGCGGCGCTCCCTCAGCACTCACCCTCCGACAGTGCGGATCTCCCTCAGCGCTGACCCTCCGACAGTGCGGCTCTCCCTCAGTACTGACCCTCCGACAGTGCGGCTCTCCTTCCGTACTGACCCTCCGACAGTGCGGCACTCACTCAGCACTGACCCTCCCACAGTGCGGCTCTCCCTCAGTACTGACCCTCCGACAGTGCGGCGCTCCCTCAGTACTGACCCTCCGACAGTGCGGCACTCCCTCAGAACAGACCCTCCGACAGTGCGGCTCTCCCTCAGTACTGACCATCCGACAGTGCGGCTCTCCCTCAGTACTGACCCTCCGACAGTGCGGCTCTCCCTCAGTACTGACCCTCCGACAGTGCGGCTCTCCCTCAGTACTGACCCTCTGACAGTGCGGCTCTCCCAAAGCACTCACCCTCCGACAGTGCGGCTCTCCCTCAGCACTGACCCTCCGACAGTGCAGCGCTCCCTCAGTACTGACCCTCCCTCAGTAATGACACTCCGACAATGCGGCGCTCCCTCAGCACTGACCCTCCAACAGAGCTGCACTCTTCAGTACTGACCCTCTGACAGTGCAGCACTCCCTCAGTACTGACCCTCCGACAGTGCGGCTCTCCCTCAGCACTGACCCTCCGACAGTGCAGCTCTCCCTCAGCACTGACCCTCCGACAGTGCGGCACGCCCTCAGTACTGACCTTCTGACAGTGCGGCACTCCCTGAATCCTGATCCTCCAACAGTCCGGCACTCCCTCAGCACTGACCCTCCGACAGTGCGGCTCTCCCTCAGTACTGACCCTCCGACAGTGCGGCGCTCCCTCAGCACTGACCCTCCAACAGTGCTGCACTCCTCAGTACTGACCCTCCGACAGTGCGGCTCTCCGTCAGTACTGACCCTCCGACAGTGCGGAGCTCCCTAACTACTGACCCTCCGACAGTGCGGCGCTCCCTCAGCGCTGACCCTCCGGCAGTGCGGCTCTCCCTCAGCACTCACCCTCCGACAGTGCGGCTCTCCCTCAATACTGACCCTCCGACAGTGCGGCGCTCCCTCAGAACTGGCCCTCCGACAGTGCGGCTCTCCCTCAGTACTGACCCTCCGACAGTGCGGCTCTCCCTCAGTACTGACCCTCTGACAGTGCGGCTCTCCCTCAGTACTGACCCTCCGACAGTGCGGCGCTCCCTCAGTACTGACTCTCCGACAGTGCGGCGCTCCCTCAGAACTGGCCCTCCGACAGTGCGGCTCTCCCTCAGTACTGACCCTCCGACAGTGCGGCTCTCCCTCAGTACTGACCCTCCGACAGTGCGGCTCTCCCTCAGTACTCACCATCCCGATAGTGCGGCTCTCCCTCAGTACTGACCCTCCGACAGTGCGGTGCTCCCTCAGCACTGACCCTCCAACAGTGCTGCACTCCTCAGTACTGACCCTCCGACAGTGCAGCACTCCCTCAGTACTGATCCTCCGACAGTGCGGCCATCCCTCAGCACTGACCCTCCAACAGTGCTGCACTCCTCAGTACTGACCCTCCGACAGTGCGGCGCTCCCTCAGAACTGGCCCTCCGACAGTGTGGCTCTCCCTCAGTACTGACCCTCTGACAGTGCGGCTCTCCCTCAGTACTGACCCTCCGACAGTGCGGCTCTCCCTCAGTACTGACCCTCCGACAGTGCGGCTCTCCCTCAGTACTGACCCTCCGACAGTGCGGCTCTCCCTCTATATTGACCCTCCGACAATGCGGCGCTCCCTCAGTACTGACCCTCCGACAGTGCGGCTCTCCCTCTATATTGACCCTCCGACAATGCGGCGCTCCCTCAGTACTGACCCTCCGACAGTGCGGCGCTCCCTCAGCACTGACCCCTCTGACAGTGCGGCTCTCCCTCAGTACTGACCCTCCGACAGTGCGGCGCTCCCTCAGTACTGACCCTCCGACAGTGCGGCTCTCCCTCAGTACTGACCCTCCAATAGTGCGGAGCTCCCTCAGTACTGACCCTCCAATAGTGCGGCTCTCCCTCAGTACTGACCCTCCGACAATGCGGCGCTCCCTCAGTACTGACCCTCCGACAGTGCGGCTCTCCCTCTATATTGACCCTCCGACAATGCGGCGCTCCCTCAGTACTGACCCTCCGACAGTGCGGCTCTCCCTCAGCACTGACCCTCCGACAGTGCGGCTCTCCCTCTATATTGACTCTCCGACAATGCGGCGCTCCCTCAGTACTGACTCTCCGACAGTGCGGAGGCTGCTGAACACATTCCCTGTTTTGGGATCCTGCTGTGCACCAGGTCTCCTCCCCCCCCCCCCCACCTCGGCGCCCCGTTGCCTCCGGCTCGCTCTGGGGCGGCCACGCGGCTGGGGTGGGCCCGGCTTTGGAAAACGTCACGGGTGGGAGGCGTTGGGGCGGCGTGGGCAACCTTTCACCTCCCTCCGCTTCGAACTCCCCGGCTCTCCCCAGGCGCGGCAGGCAAAGGCCGGGATTGCGCGCGGACTCACCTGCTCCCAGGCACAGCAGGACGGGCAGGGCGTGGGCCATCGTTCGAGGCATCCGCCTTCCGGCCGGAGGCAAGAGCGAGGGAGGGACGGAGGGCGAGAGAGGAGAGAGCGGGAGCGAGAGAGCGGGAGAGACAGAGTGAGAAAGAGAGAGAGAAAGAGATGGGGGGGGTAAAAGAGAGAGAGACGGCTGTCCTTGTTCTCGACGGGCGCTGAACCTTGGGACACCCTGGGTCCAACTCCAAGCACCGTGGGTCCCCTGCTGTCTCTCGGCCTCCTCTCCCAGACTCAGGGTCAGAGCGAGCTTCACACCAGCACCGAGTGGAACCCCTCTCTTGTGCTGGCCAAGTCTGCTTCCCTTTTCTGGCTGGGTGAAGCTACCGAGGCGAGCCTCACTCTCGTCACCCAACCCACTGGCCCATTTCGCAACCAGGAAGCTGGAGAGGCGTCCTCGCTGAGCCTGGCTGAGGGCCAAGGCCCTTGGGTGGAGTCCAGAGCCCTGAGGTTGGACCCGTGAGAGATTTGCCCTGCTGCCTACTTGGTGAAGCTGCCCTCCAAGTTTAAACTGAGGGCTGCAATCCACCAGCATGAAGTCAGGGGTACAATTCTAAAGGCGGGGGTGAGGAGGTGGGTTGGGGGGGTGGGGGGGAGGGGGTGGTGGTGGTGAGGGGGTGGTTGGGGCTGTGGTGGGGGCAGCTCCGATTGAGGGTGGGGGAGTCACAGTGCAGGATGTCAAAAGGACATTGGCACCTCTGGAGGAGTGGGCAGGTAGGCAGCAGATAGAGATAAAAACAAAAAAACTGCGGATGCTGGAAATCCAAAACAAAAACAGAATTACCTGGAAAAACTCAGCAGGTCTGGCAGCATCGGCGGAGAAGAAAAGAGTTGAAGTTTCGAGTCCTCATGACCCTTCTGTCGAAGGGTCATGAGGACTCGAAACGTCAACTCTTTTCTTCTCCGCCGATGCTGCCAGACCTGCTGAGTTTTTCCAGGTAATTCTGTTTTTGTTTTAGGCAGCAGATAGAGTTTAGCGTGGAGAAGCGTGAGGTGATTTTGATCCAAAAAATGTGGAGGGACAATATACAATCAAGGGGACAATTCTAAAGGGGGAGCAAAAGCAGAGAGGCTGGGGGGTACATGTGAATAAATCATTGAAGGGGGCAGGACAGGTTGAGAGAGCGGTTAATAAAGCAGACAGTATCCTGGGCTTTAGTAATAGGGGCGTAGGGTACAAGAGCAAGGAGGGTAGGTTGAACTTGTATAAGACACTAGTTCAGTCTCAGCTGGAGTATTGTGTCCCGTTCTGGACTCCACACTTTAGGAAGGATGTGAGGGAATTGGAGAGAGAGAGTGTGAGCGCGGGGAAAATTCACAGGAACGGTTCCAGGGATGAGGAACTTCAGTTTCGTGGATCGATGGGAGAAGTTGGGACTGTTCTCCTCGGAGAAGAGAAGGCCGAGAGGAGATTTGATCGAGGTGTTCAAAATCACGAGGGGGTCTGGGACAGAGTGGATCGGGAGAAACTGTTCCCATTGGGGGAAGGATGGAGAAGCAGAGGGACACGGATTGAAGGCGATGGGTAAAAGGAGCGACGGAGACACGAGGAGAAACTTTTTCACGCAGCGAGGGGTTAGGATCTGGAACACGCTGCCTGAGAGTGTGGGGGAGGGTCAATCGAGGTGTTAGGGTCTGGAACGCGCTGCCTGAGAGTGTGGGGTAGGGAGGGTCAATTGAGGTGTTAGGGTCTGGAACGCGCTGCCTGAGAGTGTGGGGTAGGGAGGGTCAATCGAGGTGTTAGGGTCTGGAGTGCGCTGCCTGAGAGTGTGGGGGAGGGAGGGTCAATCGAGGGGTTTGAAAGGGAATGGGATTGTTATCGGGAAAGGGGGAATGGGCAGGGTTAACAGGAAGAAGGCCGGGAGAGTGAGACTAGCTGGGTTGCACTGGTGGAGGGCTAGCACAGGAACGATAGGGCAGAATTGCCTCTTTAAGTGCTGTAACCATTCTGTGAGTCTATGATACTGCGCTATTCTCTTTTATCTCACTGACCTCCGATCCGTGTCCCTCTGGTTTCCCCTCCCTCCTGCCACTGGAGACAGTTTCCTCCCTGTTCCCTCGATCCCAACCCACTTGCCGTTTGGGAACGCCTCGATTCAACCTCTACCCTTAACCTTCTCCGTTCCGGGGTGGGGTGGGAACGGTCCCAGCTCCTCCTCCCAGTCTCGCCACGCAAACTGAAGTCTCCTCATCGCCTGGGAAATCTCCTCCTCACCCTCTCCGAGGGCCCGGACAACCTTCCCAAAGTATGGAGCCCGGATTTGGCCACTATCCATCAGCCGGGGCCTAACCAGGGTTTCAGAGAGGGCTCAGTATTCACTTCCTTTTCTTAGCAGTCGGTTCCTTTCTGAGCCAATTCAGAGAACACCTCAGCTTTCCGAATAACCCTATCAACTCACACGATCAACAATTTGCACCTATTCGGAGAATAAGTCACTCTCAGTCCCTCTCTCTCTCTCTCAGGGAGATATCTGTACACTGACTGGTGTCTCTCAGTCCCCTCTCTCTCAGGGAGATATCTGTACACTGACTGGTGTCTCTCAGTCCCCTCTCTCTCAGGGAGATATCTGTACACTGACTGGTGTCTCTCAGTCCCTCTCTCTCTCAGGGAGATATCTGTACACTGACTGGTGTCTCTCAGTCCCTCTCTCTCAGGGAGATATCTGTACACTGACTGGTGTCTCTCAGTCCCTCTCTCTCTCAGGGAGATATCTGTACACTGACTGGTGTCTCTCAGTAACTCTCTCTCTCTCAGGGAGATATCTGTACACTGACTGGTGTCTCTCAGTCCCCTCTCTCTCTCAGGGAGATGTCTGTACACTGACTGTTGTCTCTCAGTCCCTCTCTCTCAGGGAGATATCTGTACACTGACTGGTGTCTCTCAGTCCCTCTCTCTCAGGGAGATATCTGTACACTGACTGGTGTCTCTCAGTCCTCTCTCTCTCAGGGAGATATCTGTACACTGACTGGTGTCTCTCAGTCCCTCTCTCTCAGGGAGATATCTGTACACTGACTGGTGTCTCTCAGTCCCTCTCTCTCAGGGAGATATCTGTACACTGACTGGTGTCTCTCAGTCCTCTCTCTCTCAGGGAGATATCTGTACACTGACTGGTGTCTCTCAGTCCCTCTCTCTCAGGGAGATATCTGTACACTGACTGGTGTCTCTCAGTCCCTCTCTCTCAGGGAGATATCTGTACACTGACTGGTGTCTCTCAGTCCCATCTCTCTCAGGGAGATATCTGTACACTGACTGGTGTCTCTCAGTCCTCTCTCTCTCAGGGAGATATCTGTACACTGACTGGTGTCTCTCAGTAACTCTCTCTCTCTCAGGGAGATATCTGCACACTGACTGGTGTCTCTCAGTCCCCTCTCGCTCAGGGAGATATCTGTACACTGACTGGTGTCTCTCAGTGCCCTCTCTCTCAGGGAGATATCCGTGTACCGGTGTCCCTGTCAGTGCTTCAGTCTGGGTCCACTTCAGGCTGTGTTGCTGATTTCACAAGCGCAGGGTTTAGACCAGCCAGCCGTCGGGCAGATGTGAACTTGCATGGTGTGCGAATCGGTCAAGTGTTTGCGGTTTGTGACTGAAGGGCTTGCTGTACGGGGGAGAGATTGTGAATGTGGGATTAGTTTGGCGGGGCATTAGAGAATGCAGAACAAGTGCTCCTGTGTCTTTAACATCAATCAGTACAGGACCCGTTAATCTTTGATTTCAACCTTGTTGGGATATCTGTTAATTATTCTCCCGTCGAGGGGTGTTGAAATGTTTGTGTGACTGCCTGTTTGATATCGCAACACAGCCTTGACACCTCTTGACTCACTCATTAGTGACACCGCAAATTCACACACACACACGCTATGGAAATAGCTCAAGCGCTTTTGCAAACTGCCTGGAGGCACCGTTTGTCTGATACTCTGCAACCTTCCCTGTCGAAACCCTCAGAGAAATTCCACACTGCATCTCGTCACAAAGAAACCGGCTGCTGGGTCTGGACTGGCCCACTGCTGTACCTATCCCCAAACTCATCCCACGCTCCCACTCTCTCCCCATAGCCCTGTACCTATCCCCAAACTCATCCCACTGCCCCGCTCTCTCCCCATAGCCCTGTATCAATCCCCAAACTAATCCCACTGACTCGCTCTCTCCCCATAGTCCTGTATCAATCCCCAAACTGATCCCACTGCCCCGCTCTCTCCCCATAGCCCGGTATCAATCCCCAAACTAATCCCACTGTCCCGATCTCTCCCCATAGCCCTGTATTAATTACCAAACTAATCCCACTGCCCCACTCTCTCCCCATAGCCCTGTATCACTCCCCAAACTAATCCCACTGACTCACTCTCTCCCCATAGCCCTGTATCAATCCCAAACTAATCCCACTGCCCCGCTCACTCCCCATAGCCCTGTATCAATCCCAAACTAATCCCACTGCCCCGCTCTCTCCCCATAGCCCTGTATCAATCCCCAAACTAATCCCACTATCCCACTCTCTCCCCATAGCCCTGTATCAACACCAAACTGATCCCACTATCCCGCTCTCTCCCCATAGTCCTGTCCCCTTCCTGCTCAATTCCCTCACTCTCTCTCTCATTCTCTTTCTCACTGCTTCTCTATCACCCTCCCTTTCTCCCCCTCTCCCTCACTCCATCCTTCCTTCCTGTTTTTCTCCCACTCTCTCTTCCTCCCTCCCTTTCTTCATTTCTCTTTCCCGTCTCTGTCTCTCTCCCTCCTACACTTTCCCTCTCTCTCCCTCTCTTTCTCTCTCCCTACTTCCCACTCTCCCTCCCACTCTCTCTCCCTCTCTCTGTGTTCCACTCTTTCCCTCTCCCTCTGTCTCTTTCTCTCCGTCCTGCTCTTTCTCACTCACTACTTCCCACTCTCCCTCCCACTCTCTCTCCCTCTCTCTGTGTTCCACTCTTTCCCTCTCCCTCTGTCTCTTTCTCTCCGTCCTGCTCTTTCTCACTCACTACTTCCCACTCTCCCTCCCACTCTCTCTCCCTCTCTCTGTGTTCCACTCTTTCCCTCTCCCTCTGTCTCTTTCTCTCCGTCCTGCTCTTTCTCACTCACTACTTCCCACTCTCCCTCCCACTCTCTCTCCCTCTCTCTGTGTTCCACTCTTTCCCTCTCCCTCTGTCTCTTTCTCTCCGTCCTGCTCTTTCTCACTCACTACTTCCCACTCTCCCTCCCACTCTCTCTCCCTCTCTCTGTGTTCCACTCTTTCCCTCTCCCTCTGTCTCTTTCTCTCCGTCCTGCTCTTTCTCACTCACTACTTCCCACTCTCCCTCCCACTCTCTCTCCCTCTCTCTGTGTTCCACTCTCTCCCTCTCCCTCTGTCTCTTTCTCTCCGTCCTGCTCTTTCTCACTCACTACTTCCCACTCTCCCTCCCACTCTCTCTCCCTCTCTCTGTGTTCCACTCTTTCCCTCTCCCTGTCTCTTTCTCTGCGTCCTGCTCTTTCTCACTCACTACTTCCCACTCTCCCCTCCCTCCTCCTTCTCTGTCCCTCTCTCTCTCCCTCCCCCTCAGTCTCTCTCTCTCTCTCTCTCTCTCCCTCCCCCTCAGTCTCTCTCTGTCTCTGTCTCTCTGTCTCCCTGTCGCTCTCTCTCTCTCTCTGTCTCTCTCTCTCTCTCCTTCTCTCCGCCCTCTCTCCCCCTCCCTCCCTCTCTCCCTCCTTCCTGGTCATACCCTCAGACCTTCAGGGCTATCAGCCTTGTGGAATCTCCCTGTGCAATCTGACCAAGTTTCTAGGCAGGGACGATTGGTTTTGTGGTACAACCAGCTCTTCTTAGTCTGAGACTGTGCTGTACAGTGAAAGGCTCTCCCTCTCATTCTCCTGTACCGACATGCACTCCTGTCTGAGAATGCAGAAAGTCAGTTCGATAGGATAAATTACAACCCAAGGAGGAGCAGTTTGTCAATGTTTTGCTGCCCTGACATCGATCCCTGGTCCTTAACAGGCTAGAAGTGGGCTGGGGCCAAAGAGAGAGAGAGAGAGAGAAAGCGACAGAGAGAGAAACAGGGAGACAGAGACAGAGAGACAGAGAAACAGAGAGAGAGAGACAGAGAGAGAGACAGAGAGACAGAGACAGAGAGAGAGAGACAGAGAGAGAGACAGAGAGAGAGACAGAGAGAGAGAGACAGAGAGAGAAACAGAGAGAGAGACACAGAGAGAAAAAGTTAGGGAGAGAGACAGAGAGAGAGAAAGAGAGACAGAAACAGAGAGAGAGACAGAGGGAGAGAGAGATAGATAGAGAGAGAGACAGACAGACAGAGAGAGAGATAGGTAGATAGAGAGAGGGACAGAGAGAAAAAGAAAGAGATAGAGAGAGAGAGATAGATAGAGAGAGAGAGACAGAGAGAGATAGATAGAGAGAGACAGAGAGAGAGGGTGAAGGAGAAAGCGAGATAGGAAAAGAGAGAAACAGAGAGAGACAGAGACATCGAGAGAAAGAAGGAGAGAGACAGATAGATAGAGGGACAGAGAGACAGTGAAGAAGAGAGAGAGAGGACAGAGAATGTATTAAGGAGAGAGAGAGGCAGAGAAAGTGTGAAGGAGAGAGAGAGACAGAGAGAGACAGACAGAAACAGAGAAAGACAGACAGAGAGATTGAGGTAGAGCGAGAGAGAGCGAGGGAGAGAGAGAGAGACAGAAACAGAGAGAGAGAGACAGAGAGAGAGACAGAGGGAGAGAGAGATAGATAGAGAGAGGGACAGAGGGCGAGGGGTAAGAAAGAGAGAGAGAAGGACAGAGGGAGTGTGAAGGAGAGAGGGGAAGAGTGCGGAATAGAGAGAGAAACAGAGAGCAACAGAGAGACAGAGGGAGAAAGATAGAGAGAGAGGGAGAGACAGAGAGAGGGAGATAGAGAGAGAGAAGGACAGAGAGTGTGAGAAGGGGAGAGAGAGAGAGGGACAGAGAGAAACAGAGAGAGATAGAGAGAGAAAGAGAGATAGATAGAGAGAGAGACAGACAGAGAGAGAGAGATAGGTAGATAGAGAGAGGGACAGAGAGAAAAAGAAAGAGAGAGATAGATAGAGAGAGAGACAGAGAGAGATAGATAGAGAGAGACAGAGAGAGAGGGTGAAGGAGAAAGAGAGATAGGAAAAGAGAGAAACAGAGAGAGACAGAGACATCGAGAGAAAGAAGGAGAGAGACAGATAGATAGAGGGACAGAGAGACAGTGAAGAAGAGAGAGAGAGGACAGAGAATGTATTAAGGAGAGAGAGAGGCAGAGAGAGTGTGAAGGAGAGAGAGAGACAGAGAGAGAGACAGAGAGAAAAAGGAATCGACAGAGGGACAGAGTGAGATACACTGAGGGACAGAGAGAGAGAGAGAGACAGAAACAGAGAAAAAGAGAGAAAGAGAAAGAGAGAGACAGAGAAAGAGTGAAGGAGAGAGGGAGACCGAGAGACATATAGAGACAAGGAGAGAGAGAAAGAGAGAGAGACAGAGAGAGACAGGCTAAGACAGCCAGAGAGCAAGAGGGACAGACAGAGACAGAGAGAGAGAGAGAGACAGGGGAGAGCGAGAGAGAGAGAGAGAGAGAGAGGCAGAGAGAGAGCTAGAGATAGACATAGAGAGATGGAGAGGGACAGAGGGAGCGCAACAGGTAGTGAGCAGTGAAAGTCAGAGAGTGAAAGGGAAGAGAAAGAGATAGAGAGGCATGCACACACACCCTGAGACAGAGAGAATCAGGGACATACACCCTTCACCCCCACCACCCCCACCCACCCCCCTTCCCCACCCCCCACCCACCCTGTCAGCAGCCGCCTGGACCCACTGTGGTGTTCTGTCCTGCTGTCCGGAGGTGCCTAGGCTCCCCAGTGGGGGGCGCTCTAGGCGGGCGTGTTCCTCTTTAAATCATTGGGGATTTGGCACGGAGGCTATTGCAATGCAGCATTATCGGACACTTAAAGGTTCAGGCTGTTCATGGGCCCCCATTCCGAGGCCTGTAGGGATCCATATTCCACGTGTACATGGGTTGGGTGAGGTTGTAGCCCATTCCTATGTAGTTAAAGGGCTCCCCCTTCAGTTTTTATTGTCCCTCAGCGCTGCCCTTTGAGTGGTGGGGTGGGGGGGAGGAGGGGGGGAGGGGGTAGTCACCGGGCAGTGAGGAGGACCTCCTCATAAGCCTGCTCCTGGGCCCGCCCTGACCTTGTGTGTCTACGCGCACGCTCGGGTGTCCCTGGAGAGGGAGCACGCGGTACCCGCCGGGATGCTTGTGGCCCCCCACTGACCGGTGGGCACTGCAGGTGCTGGAGGGCATCGCCAGCCCCGGATTCCCTGGGCTTAGACTTTTTCAACCAGCCTGCCATGTCAAAGCCCTTGTTAAAGTCCAGGTAGATTACATCTACCACTCTCCCCTCATCGGCCCTCCTTGTTGCCTCCTCATCGAATTCAGTCAAGTTAGTCAGGCACGATCTTCCCTGAACTCATCCGTGCTGGCTGTCCCTTTGATTCATCCAATTCGACTGACCCCGATTCACTCAATCTCTCACCTTTTTGAGCTGTGGCACAAAGTTAGCAGCCTTGCCGGAGGATGTAAACCAGGGAGGATTGGAAAAATGAAGATCCCGGCCTCGGATATTTCCAATCTTGCTTCTCTTAGCAAGCTATGGTGCATTTCATCTGTCCCTGGAGGTTTATCTTCTTTCAGAGATGTGAAGCATCTTAATATTTCCTCTCTCTCTCTCTCTCTCACTCCGTCTCTTGCCCTCTCTTTGTTTAACCCATCCACTATGGTACAATTCTTCTCTTTAGACAATATCTGCATGGTCCCTCTCCTGTGTGAATATGTTCCAGCGGAGACAGCAGGAGGGTACTGTCTGTCTCCGGTCCCACTACCCCGCTGCTCACAACACATGTTGCCATATTTCTCCAGCTCGCTTGTGCAGCCGAATCTGTGCTTTACCTGTGAATCTCTGAATGACTGCTCAGTGTTCAGGTGTCTTCAATAACCAACAACAATTATTAGTTTATTATATAACCAGACTTATTAACAGCAAAGCTCATTAAGATACAGTATGGAATACGAAAGTATAATAATCACTCTTTCTAAATACCCTAACTCTCACACATTCACACACACACACACAGACACGCACACAGACACGCACTCACTCTCATACACATACACTCATACAAACACACACAGATACGCACTCACTCTCACACACACACACACGCACAGACACGCACTCACTCTCACACACACACACTCATACAAACACACACAGATACGCACTCACTCTCACACACACACACACAGACACGCACTCACTCTCACACACACACTCATACAAACACACACAGATATGCACTCACTCTCATACAAACACACACACACGCACTCACTCTCACACACACACTCACACAAACACACACAGATACGCACTCACTCTCACACACAGACACAAACACACACAGATACGCACTCACTCACAACACACACACACACACACACACACAGATACGCACTCACTCATACACACACACACACACACACAGATACGCACTCACTCTCACATACACACTCACACACACAAACACACACAGATACACACTCACTCTCACACACACTCACACAAACACACACAGATACGCACTCACTCACACACACACACACACACACAGATACGCACTCACTCACACACATACACAGATACGCACTCACTCTCACACACAAACACACACACACACAGATACGCACTCACTCTCATGCACACACACACGCACAGATATGCACTCACTCTCACACACAAACACACACACACACAGATACGCACTTACTCTCACACACACTCACACAAACACACACACACAGATACACACTCAATCTCACACTCTCAAACACACACACAGATACGCACTCACGCTCACACACAAACACACACACACAGATACGCACTTACTCTCACACACACTCACAAACACACACACACAGATACGCACTCACTCTCACACACACACACACACAGATACGCACTCACGCTCACACACAAACACACACACACACAGATACGCACTCACTCTCACACACACTCACACAAACACACACACACAGATACGCACTCACTCTCACACACACACACACACACACACAGATACGCACTCACTCTCACACACACAAAAACTCACACACACACAGATACGCACTCACTCTCACACACACACACACACACACACATGCGCTCAGACTCACACAAACACACACACATTCATACATTCACACTTACACACACATACTCAAACATACTCACATGCACACACTCTTGCACACACTCACACACACACACTCACATGCACACACACACACACAAACACACTCACACACACATGCACACACACACAACAAATAATAATAAAAATGAAACAGGAGGATTCTGTCAGAAGGTTTAAATGTCAATGGGTCAAGGGAAATGGATAGTGATGGTGTCCGGGTTGTACGGTTAGTCTCTCAGCGCTGGTCTGAGAAACAATCCATGACTCGCGCACTACTTTTCAGGCAGATTCGAGGAGAACTTGCAGATGCTCAATTCCAGCACATGGGGCAACTTAGGAGCAACTTCGATTCACTTCCGTCTCTGTACTGTGAAGAGCTGTGGTCTCATTTACTCAAACAGTTCTTTCTTCTCTTCCCCTCCTCCAAAGTAAGTCCATTCTATCAGCTTTAAAAACTCAGGTTTCCTGTATTTTTGTTTTAAAAGCTATACACCACCACATGACCCCTTTGTAAACAGGCCAATGGGGTCAAGAAGGTCTCCAGCTCCTGTAAAGCTGCTTAATTACCTATATGTGTAAAATACTGTCCTTTCCAGGTACAGCAGCTACCACAGTCCCCGGCATTAACCCTTTAAGGGACAGTGTCTCTTAAAAAATGCACAAATTCTTCCTGAATGTTCTCCATCCTCGGAGATGAACTGTTTTCTGTGATTCAAATGTTTATAACAAGCACCGGCGCAAAGTAGTCATCGAAATCCAGGCCCTCGACTTTCGCCTAGTGTTTATTAAAGCAGGTTAAGGAAGCCGTATCATGTTGCTACTACACACTGGGCTTGCGAGCGGTATCTCCCACCAACAGATGTTCTGCCCGCCCACACAACTGGCCAACATCACGGGTGAACTTTAGCGCCATACATCCCAACGGCTGATAGATCGAATCAAACAGCACGTTCCACCGCTTGTCCGTGATGGGCAGAGTCCAGGCTGTAATTGATCAGCCCTCACTTGCTGAACAATCCTGAGTGTGATGGTAACTGCACTAACAACCAACCTTAAGACAACCAGTCCAAGCCTGTGGTGCAACTCATTTATATGTGCTTGAAGTGACACACATCCATGCGCAGGGACCCATTCTCTGCAAACAAAAAGGAATGAGTCCGAGAGTTGCATCTTTTTTGAATTACCCAGGAGCTTGGAGTGCGACAGTTCCCCACTGCTTTCCCTATGGCAACACCTCGGCCAATCAGAGTCGACTTGTCAACCAATCAGCACCCTTCTCTCCTGTCGTGTAAAATTGTGGTGGTTGTTTAAAATTTGGCTTTCTTGCATTTGTCATGGTGAGCGACAGACAGAAAGATTCAGCAGAATGTCCCTCTTTTAGTCAACATTCAAGCTTTATGTCTCAGTTGACACGAGATGAGTATCATTGGCAAGAGCAGGATTTGTTACCCATCCCTAATTGCCTCTTGAGAAGGTGGTGGGTGAGCTGCCTTCTTGAGCCGCTGCAGTCCATGTGGTGATACACCCATGGTGCTGTTAGGGAAGGAGTTCCAGGATTTTGACCCAGCGACAGTGAAGGAACGGCCGATATATTTCCAAGTCGGGATGGTGAGCGGCTCGGAGGGGAACTTCCAGGTGGTGGTGTTCCCCATGTGTCTGCTGCCCTTGTCCTTCTAGATGGTAGAGGTCGTGGGTTTGGGCGGCGCTGTCGAAGGAGCCTTGGTGAGTTGCTGCAGTGCATCTTGTAGATGGTACACAAGCTGCTGCTACTGTGCGTCGGTGGTGGAGGGAGTGAATGTTTGTGGATGGGGTGCCGATCAAGCGGGGCTGCTTTGTCCTGGACGGTGTCGAACTTCTTGAGTGTTGTGGGAGCTGCACTCATCCAGGCAAGTGGGGAGTATTCCATCCCACTCCTGACTGGTGCCTTGTAGAAGGTGGACATTGAGGAGTCAGGAGGTGAGTTACTCTCCGCAGGATTCCCAGCCTCTGACCTGCTCTTGTAGCCACAGTATTTATATGGCTAGTCCAGTTCAGTTTCTGGTCAATGTTAACCCCCAGGATGTTGATAGTGGGGGATTCAGTGATGGTAATGCCATTGAATGTCAAGGGGCGATGGTTGGATTCTCTCTTGTTGGAGATGGTCATTGCCTGGCATTTGTGTGGCGCGTATGTTACTCGCCACTTGTCAGCCCAAGCCTGGATATTGTCCAGGTCTTGCTGCATTTGGACAGGGACTGCTTCAGTATCTGGGGAGTCGTGAAAGGTGCTGAACATTGTGCAATCATCAGCGAACATCCCCACTTCTGACCTTATGATGGAGGGAAGGTCATTGATGAAGCAGCTGAAGATGGTTGGGCCGAGAATACTATTCCTGCTGCTTTAAGCTATGCTTCAGTGGGTATGATTAGGTCAGGCTGTTCCTTGACTAGTCTGTGAAACGCCTCTCCCAATTTTGGCACAAGCCCCCAGATGTTAGCAAGGAGGACATTGCTGTGTCGACAGGGCTGGGTTTGCCGTTGTCGTTCTAGGTACTCAGTCACTGCCAGGTGATCAGTCTGGTATGATTCCTTATTGACTCTCCTGTCGCAGGTTTTGGAAACTGATGGGCCTTGCCAGGCCATTTCAAAGGGCAGCTAACTGGAAGTCCACTATTGTAAGAAGACCCGTTCACTTCAATGACTTCCTGTGGTAGTGAGATCCACAACGGTCTCGAGTTAAAGAAATTTCTCCTGACTTCTCCTTTTTATTCATCGGTGATTGCCTTTTGTTCATGGCCTCCTGCTGTATAAGGAGCAGAAATTAGGCCAATCAGCCCATCGAGTCTGCTCCGCCATTCAATCACGGCTGATAAGTTTCTCAGCCCCATTCTCCCACTTCTCCCCGTAACCTTTGATCCCCTTACCAATCAAGAACCTATCTATCTCGGTCTTAAATACACTCAATGACCCGGCCTCCACAGCCTTCTGTGGCAATGAATTCCATAGATTCACCACTCTCTGGCTAAAGAAGTTTCTCCTCATCTCTGTTCTAAAAGGTCTTCCCTTTACTCTGAGGCTGTGCCCTCAGGTCCTAGTCTCTCCTACTAATGGAAACATCTTCCCCACGTCCACTCTATCCAGGCCTTTCAGTATTCTGTAAGTTTCAATCAGATCCCCCCTCATCCTTCTAAACTCCATCGAGTATAGACCCAGAGTCCTCAAACGTTCCTCATATGTTAAGCCTTTCACTCCTGGGATCGTTCTCATGAACCTCCTCTGGACCCTCTCCAGGGCCAGAACATCCTTCCTGAGATACGGGGCCCAAACTTGCTCACAATATTCTAAATGTGGTCTGACCAGAGCCTTATAAAGCCTCAGCAGCACACCCTGCTTTTATATTCCAGTCCTCTCAAAATAAATGCCAACGTTGCATTTGCCTTCCTAACTACTGACTCAACCTGCAAGTTAACCTTAAGAGAATCCTGGACTAGGACTCCCAAGTCCCTTTGCACTCCAGATTTCTGAATTCTCTCCCCATTTAGAAAATAGTCTATGCCTCTATTCTTCCTACCAAAGTGCATGACCTCACACTTCCCCACGTTGTATTCCATCTGCCACTTCTTTGCCCATTCTCCTAACCTGTTCAAATCCTTCTGCAGCCTCCCCACCTCCTCAATACTACCTGTCCCTCCACCAATCCTTGTATCATCTGCAAACTTAGCCAGAATGCCCTCAGTTCCTTCATCTAGATCATTAATGTATAAAGTGAAAAGTTGTGGTCCCAACACTGACCCCTGTGGAACTCCACTGGTCACCGGCCACCATCCTGAGAAGGACCCCCTTATCCCCACTCTCTGCCTCCTGCCAGACAGCCAGTCTTCTATCCATGCTAGTACCTTGCCTCTAACACCATGGGCTCTTATCTTACTGAGCAGCCTCCTGTGCGGCACCTTGTCAAAGGCCTTCTGGAAGTCCAAGTAGATAACATCCATTGGCTCTCCTTTGTCTAACCTCCTCGTTACCTCTCAAAGAATTCTAACAGATTTGTCAGGCATGACCTCCCCTTGATGAAACCATGCTGACTTTGCCCGATTTTACCATGCACTTCTAAGTATTCTGAATTCTCATCCTTAATAATGGACTCTAAAATTTTACCAAAGACCGAGGTCAGGCTAATCGGCCTGTAATTTCCTGTCTTTTGCCTCACTCCCTTCTTAAACAGGGGGGTTACATTAGCGATTTTCCAGTCCTCTGGGACCCTCCCTGACTCCAGTGATTCCTGAAAGATCACCACTAATGCCCCCACTATCTCTTCAGCTATCTCCTTCAGAACTCTGGTGCGTAATCCATCTGGTTGAGGTTATTTATCCACCTTCAGACCTTTCAGTTTTCCTAGCACCTTCTCCTTGGTAATGGCCACCATACTCACCTCTGCCCCCCCCACCCGACTCTCTTGAACTTTGTGGATGTCACTCGTGTCTTCCACTGTGAAGAGTGACGCAAAGTACCTATTCAGTTCCTCCGCCATTTCTTTGTTCCCCACTGCTACTTCTCCAGCGTCATTTTCCAGCGGCTCAATGTCCACTTTTGCCTCTCTCTTACCCTTTATATATCTAAAAAAAACTCTTGCAATCTTCTTTTATATTTCTGGTTAGTTTACCCTCATATTTAATCTTCTCCCTCCTTATTTCATTTTTAGTTGTCCTCTGTTGGTCTTTGTAGGCTTCCCAATCCCCTGTTTTCCCACTGCTCTTCGCCGCATTGTCTGCTTTCTCTTTAGCTTTTATGCTGTCCCTGATTTCCCTTGTCAGCCATGGTTGTCTCGTCCTCCCTTTAGTCTGCTTCTTCTTCCTAGGGATGAATTTTTGCTGTGTCTCCCAAATTACTCCCAGGAACTCCTGCCATTGCTGTTCCACTGTCTTTCCTGCTAGGCTCATCTCCCAGTCAATTCTGGCCAGTTCCTCCCTCATGCCTCTGTGGTTGCCTTTATTCAACTGTAATACCGTTACATCTGATTCCAGCTTTTTCCTCTCAAATTGCCGGGTAAATTCGATCATATTATGGTCACTTCCTCCTAAGGGTTCCTTCACCTTAAGTTCCCTTATCAAATCTGCCTCATTACACATCACTAAATCTAGAATTGCCTGTTCCCTCGTGGCTCCACCACAAGTTGCTCCAAAAAGCCATCTCGTAGACATTCCACAAATTCCTTTTCTTGGGATCCACTACCAACCTGATTTTCCCAGACTACCTGCATATTGAAATCCCCCATGATCACTGTAACCTTGCCTTTCTAACACGCCTTTTCTATCTCCTGGTGTATCTTGTGCACCACATCCTGACTAATGTTCGTAGGCCAGTACATAACTCCCATTATGGCTTTTTAACCTTTGCGGTTCCTCAACTCTCCCCACACAGATTCTACATCATCTGACCCTACGTCATTTCTTGTTAACGATTTAATTTCATTTCTTACTAACAAAGCAACCCCACCCCCTCTGCCAACCTGCCTATCTTTTCGATAGGATGTATATCCTTGGATATTTAGCTCCCAGTCCTGATCCCCTTGCAGCCATGTCTCTGTGATGCCCACCACATCATACCTGCCAATTTCAATCTGCGCCACAAGCTCATTTACCTTATTTCGTATACTGCGTGCATTCAGATACAACATCTTCAGTCCTGTATTTCCCTTCCCCTTTCTCACTGTCGTCCCTTTATCTGATGTGCTTGAAGTTAGATTCCTAGCCCTTTCCAAACACTCTGTCCTAGTTTGTGTTTTGGAGACTTTAATAGCCTCTCCTGGACTCTCCTTTCTTTTCAGTTTTTTCATAATTTTCCATGAAGTTGAATCCACCCCCCCACACGCTAACCTGCTGCTTTGTTTCCCATTAGTCATACTTCTTGGAGTTTTACCCTTCTCTCCTCCCCACCACTTTCTAGTTTAAAGTCCTGTTGACCACCCTATTTACCCTTTTCGCTACAACGTTGGTCCCAGGTGGAGACTGTCCCAACAGTACAGATCCCTCCTGTTCCAATACTGACGCCAGCTCCCCACGAGATGGAACCCCTCTTTCCTGCACCTTTAGCCACATGTTTACTTCCCTTATTCTCGCGTCCCTCTGCCAATTTGCACGTGGCTCGGGTAGTGATCCGGAAATTATAACCCTCGCGGACCTGTTCTTTAATTTAGTTCCTAGTTCCTGATAATCCCCAAACAGGTCCTCTTTCCTAGTCTTACCTATGTTATTTGTCCTGACGTGGACCACAACACCTGGACCCTCCCCCTCCCTCTCCAATATCCTTTCAAGCCGGTCAGAGATGTCCCTCAGCCTGGCACCTGGCAGACAACATACCATGCGGGACTCTCGATCCTGCTTCCAAAGGAAGCTATCAATTCCCCTAATTATAGAATCCCCTACAACTACCACTTGTCTTTTTGCTCCCCCCTCTTGAACGGCCTCCTGTGCCAGGGTGCCGTGGTCAGCTGGCTCATCCTCCCTACAGCCCTCTTCCTCATCCACACAGGGAGCAAGTACCTCGTACCTGTTGGACAAGGTCAAGAGCTGAGGCTCCTCTGTTCCTGAACACAGGATCCCTCTACCTGCCTCGCTTGCAGTCACACCCTGCTGACCCTGACCAGTGAAGGGACTTGAGGTACTTAATCTACCGGGGGTGACTGCCCCCTAATACAAAGGGTCCAGGTAACTCTCCCCCTCCCGGATGTGCAGCAGCGTCTGGAGCTCGGACTCCAGCTCATCAATTCAGAGCTGGAGTTCCTCCAGCGACCAACACTTGCTGCAGATGTGGTCACTGTGGCTCACACCGGGATCAGCCAGCACCCACATCCTCTTGCCGACCAGGGGACCCATTTTCACTGCATCCGTCCTCATGAGAAACATTCATTTTAAAGAT
The DNA here is from genome assembly GCF_017639515.1 of Carcharodon carcharias. Classification (NCBI taxonomy): domain Eukaryota; kingdom Metazoa; phylum Chordata; class Chondrichthyes; order Lamniformes; family Lamnidae; genus Carcharodon; species Carcharodon carcharias. Next base: position 722,428 of record NW_024470786.1, on the reverse strand, counting down.
CCCGATTGAGTCACTCTTCAAACTTTGGTGTTCAGCCCCTACACCCCTCCCTATCTCTGTAACCTCCTCCAGCCCCTACACCCCTCTCTACCTCTGTAACCTCCACCAGCCCCTACACCCCTCCCTATCACTGTAACCTTCTCCAGCACCTTCCACCCCTCCCTACCTCTGTAACCTCCTCCAGCCCCTACACCCCTTCCTATCTCTGTAAACTCCTCCAGTCCCTACACCCCTCCCTATCTCTGTAACCTCCTCCAGCCCCTACACCCCACCCTATCTCTGTAACCTCCTCCAGCCCCTACAACCCTCCCTAACTCTGTAACCTCCTCCAGCCCCTACAACCCTCCCTATCTCTGTACCCACCTCCAGTCCCTACACCCCTCCCTATCTCTGTAACCTCCTCCAGCCCCTGAACCCCTCCCTAACTCTGTAACCTCCACCAGCCCCTACACCCCTCCCTATCTCTGTAACCTCCTCCAGCTCCTACACCCCTCCCTATCTCTGTAACCTCCTCCAGCCCCTGCACCCCTCCCTATCTCTGTAACCTCCTCCAGCCCCAACACCCTCCCTAGCTCTGTAATGTCCTCCAGCCCGTACAACCCTCCCTATCTCTGCAACCTCCTCCAGCCCCTATACCCCTCCCTATCACTGTAACCTCCTCCAGCCCCAACAACCCTCCCAATCTCTGTAACCTCCTGCAGCCCCAACAACCCTCTCTATCTCTGTAACCTCCTCCAGCCCCAACACCCCTCCCTATCTCTGTAACCTCCTGCAGCCCCTACAACCCTCCCTATCTCTGTAATCTCCTCAAGCCCCTACACACCTCCCTATCTCTGTAAACTGCTCCAGCCCCTACACCCCTCTCTATCTCTGTAATCTCCTCAAGCCCCTACACACCTCCCTATCTCTGTAACCTCCTGCAGCCCCTACAACCCTCCCTATCTCTGTAACCTCCTCCAGCTCCCACAAACCCTCTCTATCTCTGTTACCTCTTCCAGCCCCCACAAACTCTCCCTATCTCTGTAACCTCCTCCAGCCCCCTACACCCATCCCTATCTCTGTAACCTCCTCCAGCCCCTACACCCCTCCCTATCTCTGTAACCTCCTCTAGCCCCTACACCCCTCCCTATCTCTGTAACCTACTCCAGCCCCTACATCCCTCCCTATCACTGTAACTTCCTCCAGCCCCTACACCCGTCTCTATCTCTGTAACCTCCTCAAGCCCCTACACACCTCCCTATCTCTGTAACCTCCTCCAGCCCCTACACCCCTCTCTATCTCTGTAATCTCCTCAAGCCCCTACACACCTCCCTATCTCTGTAAACTGCTCCAGCCCCTACATCCCTCTCTATCTCTGTAATCTCCTCAAGCCCCTACACACCTCCCTATCTCTGTAACCTCCTGCAGCCCCTACACCCCTCCTTATCGCTGTAACCTCCTCCAGCCCCCCACACCCCTCCCTATTTCTGGAACCTCTTCAAGCCCCCACAAACCCTCCCTATCTCTGTAACCTCCTCCAGCCCCACAACCCTCCCTATCTCTCTAACTTCCTCCAGCCCCTACACCCCTCTCTATCTCTGTAATCTCCTCCAGCCCCTACAACCCTCCCTATCTCTGTAACATCTTCCAGCCCCTACACACCTCCCTATCTCTGTAACCTCCTCCAGCCCCTACAATCCTCCCTATCTCTATAACCTCCTCCAGCCCCCACACACATCTCTATCTCTGTAACCTCCTCCAGCCCCTACACCCCTCTCTATCTCTGTAACCTCCTCCAGCCCCTACAAACCTCCCTGTCTCTGTAACCTCCTCCAGCCCCCACAAACTCTCCCTATCTCTGTAACCTCCTCCAGCCCCTACACCCCTCCCTATCTCTGTAACCTCCGCCAGCCCCACAACCCTCCCTATATCTGTAACCTCCTCCATCCCCCACAAACCCTCCCTATCTCTGTAACCTCCTCCAGCCCCCACAAACCCTCCCTATCTCTGTAACCTCCTCCAGCCCCTACAACCCTCCTTATCTCTGTAACTTCCTCCAGCCCCTACACCCCTCCCTATCTCTGTAACCCCTTCCAGCCCCTACACCCCTCCCTATCTCTGTAACCTCCTCCAGCCTGTACAACCCTCCCTATCTCTGTAACCTCCTCCAGCCCCTACACTCCTCCCTATCTCTGTCACCTCTTCCAGCCCCCTACAACCCTACCTGTCTCTGTAACCTCCTCCAGCCCCCTACAACACTCCCTATCTCTGTAACCTCCTCCAGCCCCTACACCCCTCCCTATCTCTGTAACCTCTTCCAGCCCCTACAACCCTCCCTATCTCTGTAACCTCCTCCAGCTCCAACAAGCCCCATCCCGAGTTAACTGCACACCTCGGGACTAAAAGGGTTAATTTAAGAGGAGAGGTGGCAGTGGATGGGCTTGTCACCCTGTTGGTTAGTGTAGCAGATTGATACAATTAAGGGGTTTAAGATGTTGAAAAAATTCAATCAGGTTGTTCCGGAATAAGGCCAGGAAGAACAACCTCACAGTATCCAGGCAGCTCGTATCCAAATGCAGCAAGACCTGGACAATATCCAGGTTGGGCTGACAAGTGGTGAGTAACATTCACACCACACAAGTGCCAGGCAATGATCAGCCCCAACAAGAGAGAATCTAACCATCACCCCTTGACATTCAATGGCATCACCATCACTGAATCCCCCACTATCAACATCCTGGGGGTTACCATTGACCAGAAACTGAACTGGACCAGCCATATAAATACTGTGGCTACAAGAGCAGGTCAGAGGCTGGGAATCCTGCGGAGAGTAACTCACCTCCTGACTCCCCAAAGCCTGTCCACCATCTACAAGGCACCAGTCAGGAGTGTGATGGGACACTCCCCACTTGCCTAGATGAGTGCAGCTCCCACAACACTCAAGAAGCTCGACACCATCCAGGACAAAGCAGCCCCGCTTGATCGGCACCCCATCCACAAACATTCACTCCCTCCACCACCGACGCACAGTAGCAGCAGTGTGTGTACCATCTACAAGATGCACTGCAGCAACTCACCAAGGCTCCTTCGACAGCGCTGCCCAAACCCACGACCTCTACCATCTAGAAGGACAAGGGCAGCAGACACATGGGGAACACCAGCACCTGGAAGTTCCCCTCCGAGCCCCTCACCATCCCGACTTGGAAATATATCGGCCGTCCCTTCACTGTCGCTGGGTCCAAGTGAAGCCAGCCTCTCAGCCGTTAAATAACCAGCTGTTGTGAGACCGTGGGCCGGGGCGGTGGGGTGGGGTGGGGGGGGTGTGGGGTGGTGGTGGTGGGGGGGGGCAGGGTGGGGAGTCGATTTTGGGCCGCAGCCTCCTGCCCACCCGCTGGCCTGGGACTCCTGCCCCTGAGGTCGGATGTCGCCGTCCCTCTCGGAGCGGGAATCTTTCGGGATTCGGGATGAATCAGCCTCGAGCTGAATGATGGGCAGGGAAGGGACCCAAGGTGCAGAATGGCCTCCCATTTCCCTCCGGACTTATTGACCCTTGACTGCGTAAGACCAGGGGATATCAGGCCAGGCGGAGACCACTCGGCCCACACAGCATGCTACCCCCTTTCAATACTATCCTGGGTGATCCGCTCCCTCAACTTCACTCTCCCCGTATCCCTCGATTCTCTGACAGACTGAAGATGTCCCGATCCCGTTCTGGAATAGACTCGACGAGGGAGCATCCACAACCCTCGGGGGGGTTAGAGAATCCCAAAGATTCCCCTCCCTCCGAGTGAAGAGATTTCTCCTCGTCTCAGTCCAAAATGGCCGAGCCCTTACCCTGGGACTGGACCCCCTCCCCCCACTCTGCGTTCTCCATTCCCCAGCCAGGGGTTGGGGTGGGGGGGATAGTAAAACAACCTCTCGGTGTCCACCCTGTCAAACCCCTTCAGAATCAGGGCAGGTTTCAATGAGATCGCCTCTCGTTCTTCCAAACTCCGGAGACGACAGACCCAATTTACTCACAGGACACCCCCTTCGTCCCAGGGACCAATCGGGTGAACCTTCTCCCGCCTCCCAACGCAAGGATATCCTTCCTTGAAAATGGGGACCAAAACTGTGCACAGTGTTCCGGGTATGGCCTCACCACAACCCTGTACAACTGAAGCAAGACTTCCTTATCCCTATACACTTGAATTGCCTACTCCTACTCCTACTCCTACTTGTTATGTTCTTATGTAATATTCTTAATGCATTGTTAAGACTTCCTTAATAATAGGTTTGAACTCTTCTGCAATGACTGGTGTTGGGTTAACTGCTCTCTAATTCCTGTTTTCTCTCTCCCTCTCCTTCCTCGAATATCAGGGTTACATTGGGTCACTCCCAATCTACTGGGCTCGCTCTAGATCTCCACAGAATTTCAGAAAATAATTGCCAGCCTATCCACCATTTCTGCCGCTATCTCTTTTTGTACCCTAGGACAAGTAGGCCATGAAATCCGGAGGACATGTTGGGTTTCAATCCCATTTTATGCGCCGCCACTTAGCATCTAGTCATGAAACCCCTTGACCTGTGAGTCCCTGGGTGTAAAATTAACAGGCCTCCGGGGATTGTAACATTTAAAGGCACAGGATGTTCCGATGCTTGTTGCGTTGGTTCCGGCCTAGTTCCAAGGGTGGGACCCTCTTGGGAGTGTTTGCGTAGGTCACCAGATCAGTTCAAGTGTCAGTGGCTGGCTCTGCTTGAGACAGTCAGTTGGTGACAGTCTGCCCGGCAACAAGTGCCACGGAGACATAGAGGAACAGAAACAGGCTCTAGTTCAGTTAAAGGAAGTGCTGTGGGGAGCACACTTTAAGTGAAGAGGGCCCGTTGGGGCAATTGTACCCCTTTGGGGCAGTGGTGCTCTGCTTGGGTGAAACAACCTCTGCGTCCACCCTGTCAAACCCCTTCAGTATCGTATAGGTTTCAATGAGATTGCCTCTCATTCTTCTAAACTCGAGAGAATACAGACCCAACTTACTCAGCCCCCCCTCGTCCCAGGGACCAATCGGGTGAATCTTCGCTGTACCACCTCCGAACGCAAGTATATCCCTCCTTAAATATGGAGACCAAAACTGCACACAGTGTTTCAGGTGTGGTCTCACCACAACCCTGTACAATTGGAGCAAGACTTCCTTATCCCTGTACTCCAGTCCCCTTGCAATAAAGGTCAACACACCATTCCCCTTCCTGGTTTCTCGCTGTACCTGCATGCTAACTTTCTGTGCCCCTTGTACAGCTCCACCCAAGTCCCTCTGAACATCAACATTTCCAAGTTTCACATTTTGTAAAACCTGCTTCTCTATCCTTATGAGCAAAGTGAATAACTTCGCACGTCCCCACAAACTACCCCACCTGACACCTTGTTACCCCCTCGCTTAACCTGTCAGTATCTGTTTGCAGCCTCTTTGTGTCCTCCACACAGCTTCCCCTCCCACCGAGCTTTGTATCATCAGCAAACGTAGCGACGTTACTCTCTGCCTCTCCATCCAAGTTATTAATGTTGATTGTCAGTAACTGAGACCCCAGCGCTGACCCTGGCTGCACTCCACCCTTTACTGCCTGCCATCTTGAAAATGCCCCATTTATGCCTACTCTCTGGTTCCCGTCCATGAACCAATCCCCTACTCAGGCTAATATATCACTCCCATCTCCATGAGCCCTCATCTTGCCTGTTAACCTTTTGCGTGGAACCTTTCTGAGAGACTTTCAATAATCCAAATATAGTGCATACATCGGTTCCCCTTTCTATACCCTGCTGGTTCCATCGCCAGCAACCAAATTTGTCAAGCACAGTTTCCCTTTCTGTAAGACCATGTTTATTTGTTCTACTTGTAGTGTAATATTCTTAGTACGTTATGAAGACTTCCTCAATAATAGGTTTGAACACTTCTGCAAAGACCGGTGTTGGAGCTAACTGCTCTCTAATTCCTGTTTTCTCTCAGCACCCTTCAGTATCAGGTAGGGTTCAATACGATCGCCTCTCATTCTTCAAAACTCCGGAGAATGTAGACCCAATTTACTCAGCCTCTCCTCATAGGACACCCGCCTCATCCCAGGGACCAATCGGGTGAACCTTCACTGTCCCGCCTCCCAAAGCAAGGATATCCCTCCTTAAACATGGGGACCAAAACTGCACACAGTGTTCCAGGTGTGATCTCACCACAACCCTGTACAATTGGAGCAAGACTTCCTTATCCCTGTACTCCAGTCCCCTTGCAATAAAGGCCAACACTCCATTCCCCTTCCTGGTTTCTTGCTGTACCTGCATGCTAACTTTCTGTGCCCCTTGTACAACTCCACCCAAGTCCCTCTGAACATCCACATTTCCAAGTCACACACATTTAAAAAATATTCTACTTTTTTATCCTTACCACCAAAGTAAATAACCTCATATTTCTCAAAGGGGTACATTGGCCCCAAAAGTCCTTGTCACTTAAAAGCCTGCTCCCCACCTGCTCTTGTAGCCACAGTATTTATATGGCTGGTCCAGTTCAGTTTCTGGTCAATGGTAACCCCCAGGATGTTGATAGTGGGGATTCAGTGATGGTAATGGCATTAAATGTCAAGGGGCGATGGTTAGATTCTCTCTTGTTGGAGATGTTCATTGCCTGACACTTGTGTGGAGTGAATGTTACTCGCTACTTCTCAGCCCAAGCCTGGATATTGTCCGGGTCTTGCTGCATTTGGACAGGGACTGCTTCAGTATCTGAGGAGTCGCAAATGGTGCTGAACATTGTACAATCATCAGCGAACATCGCCACTTCTGACCTTATGATGGAGGGAAGGTCGTTGATGAAGCAGCTGAAGATGGTTGGGCCGAGGACACTACCCTGAGGAGCTCCTGCAGTGATGTCCTGGAGCTGAGATGACTGACCTCCAATCACCACAACCATCTCCCTTTGTGCTCGGTATGACTGCAACCAGCGGAGAGTTTTCCCCCTGATTCCCGTCGGCTCCAGTAGTGCTAGGGTGCATCGATACCACACTCGGTCAAAGGTCAGTCACTCTCACCTCGCCTCTAGAGCTCAGCTCTTTTGACGTGTTTGAACCAAGGCTGTAATGAGGTCAGGAGCTGAGTGGCCCTGGCAGAACCCAAACTGGGTGTCACTGAGCAGGTTATTGGTAAGCAAGTGCCGCTTGATAGCACAGTTGATGACTCCTTCCATCACTTTACTGATGATGGAGAGTAGACTGATGGGGCAGTAATTGGCCGGGTTGCATTTGTGCAGCTTTTTGTGTACAGGACGTACTTGGACAATTTTCCACATAGCTGGGTAGATGTCAGTGTTGTAGCTGTAATGGAACAGCTTGGCTAGGGGTGCGGCAAGTTCTGGAGCACAAGTCTTCAGTACTATTGCTGGAATATTGTCAGGGCCCAAAGCCCTTGCAGCATCCAGTACCTTCAGCCATTTCTTGATCTCACGTGGTGTGAATCGAATTGGCTGAAGACGGGCGTCTGTGATCCTGGGGAGCTCCGGAGGAGGCCGAGATGGATCATCCACTCGACACTCCTGGCTGAAGGTGGTTGCAAATGGAAGATGCTATCTCCACAGAGGAAACTGTGAAGAAAGCAGGTCTGGCTGCTGTTTTATTCAATGACATTTCCTCTCCGTGTCTCTCCCAGCCCCCAAGCGTCCCATCACCACACGGGGCCTTCATCCATGCATGCATCCTGGGCTTGGATTTGGTCATTATACCAATAACCCTGCGGGTGACTGGGCACAGGCAGGAAGCGAGTGATGGTCTGGAATCGGCGTGTGTATCTACAGCTATCTCCGTGAAGCGGGACAGGAACAATTTAACTTTAAAAAGGAACTCAAGTGCAGTAATGTACAAAGATACAAGGGAGTGCTGGAGGAGGTTACAGAGATAGGGAGGTGTGTAGGGGCTGGAGGAGGTTACAGAGATAGGGAGGGTTGTAGGGGGCTGGAGGAGGTTACAGAGATAGGGAGGGGTGTAGGGGCTGGAGGAGGTTACAGAGATAGGGAGGGGTGTAGGGGCTGGAGGAGGTAACAGAGATAGGGAGGGTTGTAGGGGCTGGAAGAGGTTACAGAGATAGGGAGGGTTGTAGGGGCTGGAGGAGGTTACAGAGATAGGGAGGGTTGTAGTGGCTGGAGGAGGTTACAGAGATAGGGAGGGTTGTAGGGGCTGGAGGAGGTAACAGAGATCGGGAGAATTGTAGGGGCTGGAGGAGGTTACAGAGATAGGGAGGGTTGTAGGGGCTGGAGGAGGTTACAGAGATAGGGAGGGTTGTAGGGGGCTGGAAGAGGTTACAGAGATAGGGAGTTGTGTAGGGGCTGGAGGAGGTTACAGAGATGGGGAGAGATGTAGGGCTGGAGGAGTTTATAGAGATAGGGAGGGTTGTGGGGCTGGAGGAGGTTACAGAGATAGGGAGGATTGTAGGGGCTGGAGGAGGTTACAGAGATAGGGAGGGGTGTAGGGGCTAGAGGAGGTTACAGAGACAGTGAGGGGTGTAGGCGCTGGAGGAGGTTGCAGAGATAGGGAGCGGTGTAGGGGCAGGAGGAGGTTACAGAGATAGGGAGGGGTTGTAGGGAGATGGAGGAGGTTACACAGATAGGGAGGGGTGTAGGGGCTGGAGGAGGTTACAGAGATAGGGAGGGTTGTAGGGGTTGGAGGAGATTACAGAGATAGGGAGGGGTGTAGGGGCTGGAGGAGGTTATAGAGATAGAGGGGGTTTGTAGGGGCTGCAGGAGGTTACAGAGATAGGGAGGGTTGTAGGGGGCTGGATGAGGTTACAGAGATAGGGAGGGGTGTAGGGACTGGAGGAGGTTACAGAGATAGGGAGGGGTGTAGGGGCTGGAGGAGGTTACAGAGATAGGGAGGGTTGTAGGGGCTGGAGGAGTTTACAGAGATAGCGAGGGTTGTAAGTGTTGGAGGAGTTTACAGAGATATGGAGGGTTGTAGGGGTTGGAGGAGGTTACAGAGATAGGGAGGGTTAGGCTGGGGGAGGATATAGAGATAGGGAGGGTTTTAGGTGCTGGAGAAGGTTACAGAGATAGGGAGGGTTTTAGGGGCTGGACGAGGTTACAAAGATAGGGAGGGCTGTTGGTTCTGGAGGAGGTTACAGAGACAGGGAGGGGTGTAAAGGCTGGAGGAGGTTACAGAAATTGGGAGGGGTGTAGGGGCTGGAGGAGGTTACAGAAATTGGGAGGGGTGTAGGGGCTGGAGGAGGTTACAGAGAGAGGGAGGGTTGTAGGGGCTGGAGGAGGTTACAGAGATAGGGAGCGGTGTAGGCGCTGGAGGAGGTTACAGAGATAGAGAGGGTTGAAGGGGCTGGAGGAGGTTACAGAGATAGGTTGGGTTGTAGAGGCAGGAGGAGGTTACAGAGATAGGGAGGGGTGTAGGGGCTGGAGGAATTTACACAGATAGGGAGAGGTTGTAGGGGCTGGAGGAGGTTACAGAGATAGGGAGGGGTGTAGGGGCTGGAGGAGGTTACAGAGATAGGGAGGGGTGAAGGGGATTGAGGAGGTTACAGAGATAAGGAATGTTTTCGGTGATGGGGAAGGTTACAGAGCCAGGGAGGGGTGCAGGGGCTGGGGGAGTTTACAGAGATAGGGAGGGGTGTAGGGACTGGAGGAGGTTACAGAGATAGGGAGGGGTGTAGGGGCTGTTGGAGGTTACAGAGATAGGGAGGGTTGAAGGAGTTGGAGGAGGTTACAGAGATAGGGAGGGTTTGGCTGGGGGAGGTTATAGAGATAGGGAGTGTTTTAGGGGCTGGAGGAGTTTACAGAGATATGGAGGGTTGTAGGGGTTGGAGGAGGTTACAGAGATAGGGAGGGTTAGGCTGGGGTAGGATATAGAGATAGGTAGGGTTTTAGGGGCTGGAGGAGTTTACAGAGATAGGGAGGGTTTTAGGGGCTGGACGAGGTTACAGAGATAGAGAGTGTTGTCGGTTCTGGAGGAGGTTACAGAGATAGGGAGGGGTGTAGGGGCTGGAGGATGTTACAGAGATAGGGAGAGTCGTAGGGGCTGGAGGAGGTTACAGAGATAGGGAGGGGTGTAGAGGCTGGAGGAGGTTACAGAGATAGGCAGGGTTGTAGGGGCTGGAGAAGGTTACAGAGATAGGGAGGGTTGTAGGTGCTGGAGAAGGTTACAGAGATAGGGAGGGGTGTAGGGGCTGGAGGAGATTAAAGAGATAGGGAGGGTTGTAGGGGCTGGAGGAGGTTACAGAGATAGGGAGCGGTGTAGGCGCTGGAGGAGGTTACAGAGATAGAGAGGGTTGAAGGGGCTGGAGGAGGTTACAGAGATAGGTTGGGTTGTAGAGGCAGGAGGAGGTTACAGAGATAGGGAGGGGTGTAGGGGCTGGAGGAATTTACACAGATAGGGAGGGTTGTAGGTGCTGGAGAAGGTTACAGAGATAGGGAGGGGTGTAGGGGCTGGAGGAGATTAAAGAGATAGGGAGGGTTGTAGGGGCTGGAGGAGGTTACAGAGATAGGGAGGGGTGTAGGGGCTGGAGGTGGTTACAGAGATAGGGAGTTGTGTAGGGCTGGAGGAGGTTACAGAGATGGGGAGAGATGTGGGGCTGGAGGAGGTTACAGAGATAGGGTGTGTTGTACAGTCTGGAGGAGGTTACACAGGTAGAGTGGGGTGTAGGGACTGGAGGATGTTACAGAGATAGGGAGGGTTGTAGGGACTGGAGGAGGTTACAGAGATAGCGAGGGATGTAGGGGCTGGAGGAGGTTACAGAGTTAGGGAGGGGTGTAGGAGCTGGAGGAGGTTACAGAGATAGGGAGGGTTGTAGGGGCTGGAGGAGGTTACAGAGATAGGGAGGGTTGTAGTGGCTGGAGGAGGTTACAGAGATAGAGAGGGGTGTAAGTTCTGGAGGAGGTTACAGAGAAACGGAGTGTTGTAGGGGCTGGAGGAGGTTACTGTTATTGGGAGGTTTGTAGGGGCTGGAGGAGTTTACAGAGATAGGGAAGGGTGTAGGGGTTGGAGGAGGTTACAGAGATAGGGAGTGTTGTAGGGGCTGGAGTATGTTACAGAGATAGGGAGGGGTGTAGGCCCTGGAGGAGGTTACAGAGATCGGGTGGGTTGTAGGGGCTGGAGGAGGTTACAGAGATAGGGAGGGGTGTCAGGGCTGGAGGAGGTTACAGAGATTGCCAGGTGTGTAGTGGCTGGAGGAGGTTACAGAGATAGGGAGGGGTGTAGGGGCTGGAGGAGGTTACAGAGATAGGGAGGGGTGTAGTGGCTGGAGGAGGTTACAGAGATAGGGAGGGGTGTAGGGGCTGGAGGAGGTTACAGAGATAGGGAGGGGTGTAGGGGCTGGAGGAGGTTACAGAGATAGGGAGGGGTGTAGGGACTGGAGGACGTTACAGAGATTGCCAGGTGTGTAGTGGCTGGAGGAGGTTACAGAGTTAGGGAGGGGTGTTGGGGCTGGAGGAGGTTACAGAGATAGGGAGGGGTGTAGGGGCTGGAGGAGGTTACAGAGATAGGGAGGGGTGTAGGGGCTGGAGGAGGTTACAGCGATAATGAGGATTGTTGGGGCTTGAGGATGTCACAGGAATAGGGATGGGTGCAGGGGCTGGAGTAGGTTTCATAGATAGGGAGGTTTGTAGGGGCTGGAAGAGGTTACAGAGATAGGGAGGGGTGTAGGGGCTGGAGGAGGTTACAGAGATAGGGAGGGTTGTATGGGCTGGAGGAGGTTACAGAGATAGGGAGAGTTGTAGGGGCTGGAGGTGGTTACAGAGATAGGGAGGGTTTTAGGGGCTGGAGGAGGTTACAGAGATAGGGACGGTTGTAGGGGCTGGAGGAGGTTACAGAGAAACGGAGGTTTGTAGGGGCTGGAGGAGGTTACAGAGATAGGGAGGGTTGTATTGGCTGGAGGAGGTTACAGAGATAGAGAGGGGTGTAAGTTCTGGAGGAGGTTACAGAGAAACGGAGTGTTGTAGGGGCTGGAGGAGGTTACTGCTATTGGGAGGGTTGTAGGGGCTGGAAGAGTTTACAGAGATAGGGAGGGGTGTAGGGGTTGGAGGAGGTTACAGAGATAGGGAGTGCTGTAGGGGCTGGAGTAGGTTACAGAGATAGGGAGGGGTGTAGGCCCTGGAGGAGTTTACAGAGATCGGGTGGGTTGTAGGGGCTGGAGGAGGTTACAGAGATAGGGAGGGGTGTAGGGGCTGGAGGAGGTCACAGAGATAGGGAGGGGTGTAGGGACTGGAGGAGGTTATAGAGATGGCCAGGTGTGTAAGGGCTGGAGGCGGTTACAGAGTTAGGGAGGGGTGTAGGGGCTGGAGCTGGTTACAGAGATAGGGAGGCTCCTAGTTGCTGGAGCAGGTTACAGACATAGGGAGTGGTGTAGGGGCTGGTGGAGGTTTCAGGGATAGGGATGGGTGCAGGGGCTGGAGGAGGTTTCAGTGATAGGGATGTTTTGTGGGGGCTGGAGGAGGTTACAGAGATAGGGAGATTTGTAGGGGCTGGAGGACGTTACAGAGATAGGGAGGGTTGTAGGGGCTGAGGAGGTTACAGAGATAGGGAGAGTTGTAGGGGCTGGAGGAGGTTACAGAGATAGGGAGGGTTTTAGGGGCTGGAGGAGGTTGCAGAGCTAGGGAGAGATGTGGGGCTGGAGGAGTTTATAGAGATAGGGAGGGTTGTCGGCCTGGAGGAGGTTACAGTGATCGGTAGGATTGTAGGTACTGGAGGAGCTTACAGAGATAGGGAGGGGTGTAGGGGCTAGAGGAGGTTACAGAGATATTGATGGGTGTAGGCGCTGGAGGAGGTTACAGATATCGGGAGCGGCGTAGGGGCAGGAGGAGGTTACAGAGATAGGGAGGGTTGTAGGGGGTGGAGGAGGTTACAGAGATAGCGAGGGTTGTAAGGGGTGGAGGTGGTTACACAGATATGGAGGGTTGTAGGAGCTGGAGGAGGTTTCAGAGATAGGGATTGTTGTAGGGGCTGGAGGAGGTTACAGAAATAGGGAGGTTTGTAGGTGCTGGAGGAGATTACAGAGATAGCGAGGGATGTAGGGGCTGGAGGAGGTTACAGAATTCAGGACGGGTGTAGGGGCTGGAGAAGGTTACAGAGATAGCGAGGGATGTAGGGGCTGGAGGAGGTTACAGGATTCAGGACGGGTGTAGGGGCTGGAGGAGGTTACACAGATAGAGAGAGGTTTCGGGACTGGAGGAGATTTCAGAGATAGGGAGGGTTGTAAGGACTGGAGGAGGTTACAGAGATAGCGAAGGGGGTCGGGACTGGAGGAGGTTTCTGAGATAGGGAGGGTTCTAGGGACAGGAGGAGGGTACAGAGATAGGGATGGGTGTAGGAGCTGGAGGAGGTTCCAGAGATAGGGAGGGTTGTAGTGGCTGGAGGAGGTTACAGAGATAGGGATGGTTGTAGGTGCTGGAGGAGGTTACAGAGATAGGGAGGCTTTTAGCTGCTGGAGGTGGTTACAGAGTTAAGGGAGGGTTGCAGGGGCTGGAGGAGGTTACAGAGATAGGGAGAGTTGTCGGGGCTGGAGGAGGTTACACTGAGAGAGAGGGGTGTAGGGACTGGAGAAGCTTACAGAGATAGGGAGGGTTGTAGGGACTGGAGGAGGTTACAGAGATAGCGAGTGATGTAGGGGCTGAAGGAGGTTACTTAGATAGGGTGGGTTTTAAGTGCTGGAGAGGGTTACAGTGATAGGGAGGGTTGTAGTTTCTTGAGGATGGTTCAAAGATAGGAAGGGGTGTAGGGACTGGAAGAGGTTACAGGTTTAGGGAGGGGGGTAGGGGCTGGAGCAGGTTACAGAGATAGGGAGGTGTGTAGGGGCTGGAGGAGGTTACAGAGATAGGGAGGGTTGAAGGTGCTGGAGGAGGTTACAGAGATAGGGAGCGGTGTAGGGGCTGGTGGAGTTTTCAGAGTTAGGGAGGGGTGTAGGGACTGGAGAAGGTTACAGAGTTAGGGAGGGGGGTCGGGGCTGGAGGAGGTTACAGAGATAGGGAGAGTTGTTGGGGCTGGAGGAGGTTACAGAGATAGGGAGAGTTGTTGGGGCTGGAGCAGGTTACAGAGATAGGGAGAGTTGTTGGGGCTGGAGCAGGTTACAGAGATAGGGAGAGTTGTTGGGGCTGGAGCAGGTTACAGAGATAGGGAGAGTTGTTGGGGCTGGAGGTGGTTACAGAGATAGGGATTGTTTTAGGGGCTGGAGGAGGTTGCAGAGCTAAGGAGAGATGTGGGGCTGGAGGAGTTTATAGAGATAGGGAGGGTTGTTGGGCTGGAGGAGGTTACAGTGATCGGGAGGATTGCAGGGGCTGGAGAAGCTTACAGAGATAGGGAGGGGTGTAGGGGCTGGAGGAGGTTACAGACATAGGGAGGGGTGTAGGGGCTGGAGGATGTTACAGAGATAGGGAGGGGTGTAGGGGCTGGAGGAGGTTATAGAGATAGGGAGGGGTGTAGGGGCTGGAGGAGTTCACAGAGATAGGGAGGGGTGTAGGGACTGGAGGAGGTTATAGAGATGGCCAGGTGTGTAAGGGCTGGAGGCGGTTACAGAGTTAGGGAGGGGTGTAGGGGCTGGAGGAGGTTACAGAGATAGGGACGGTTGTAGGTGCTGGAGGAGGTTACAGAGATAGGGAGGCTTTTAGGTGCTGGAGGTGGTTACAGAGATAAGGGAGGGTTGCAGGGACTGGAGGAGGTTACAGAGATAGGGAGAGTTGTAGGGGCTGGAGGAGGTTACACTGAGAGAGAGGGGTGTAAGGACTGGAGGAGCTTACAGAGATAGGGAGGGTTGTAGGGACTGGAGGAGGTTACAGAGATAGCGAGGGATGTAGGGGCTGAAGGAGGTTACTTAGATAGGGTGGGTTTTAAGGGCTGGAGAAGGTTACAGTGATAGGGAGGGTTGTAGTTTCTTGAGGATGGTTCAAAGATAGGAAGGGGTGTAGGGACTGGAAGAGGTTACAGGTTTAGGGAGGGGGGTAGGGGCTGGAGCAGGTTACAGAGATAGGGAGGTGTGTAGGGGCTGGAGGAGGTTACAGAGATAGTGAGGGGTGTAGGGGCTGGAGCAGGTTACAGAGATAGGGAGGTGTGTAGGGGCTGGAGGAGGTTACAGAGATAGGGAGGGTTGAAGGTGCTGGAGGAGGTTACAGAGATAGGGAGCGGTGTAGGGGCTGGTGGAGTTTTCAGAGTTAGGGAGGGGTGTAGGGACTGGAGAAGGTTACAGAGATAGGGAGAGTTGTTGGGGCTGGAGCAGGTTACAGAGATAGGGAGCGGTATAGGGGCTGGTGGAGTTTTCAGAGTTAGGGAGGGGTGTAGGGACTGGAAGAGGTTACAGAGATAGGGAGGGGTGTAAGGACTGGAGAAGGTTACAGAGTTAGGGAGGGGGGTCGGGGCTGGAGGAGGTTACAGAGATAGGGCGGTTTGTAGGGGCTGGAGGATGGTACAGAGATAGGGAGGGTTGTAGGGGCTGGAGGAGGTTACAGAGATAGCGAGGGATGTAGGGTCTGGAGGAGGTTACAGAGTTAGGGAGGGGTGTAGGTGCTGGAGGAGGTTACATAGATAGGGACGGTTGTAGGGGCTGGAGGAGGTTACAGAGAAACGGAGGGTTGTAGGGGCTGGAGGAGGTTACAGAGATAGGGAGGGTTGTAGTGGCTGGAGGAGGTTACAGAGATAGAGAGGGGTGTAAGTTCTGGAGGATGTTACAGTGAAACGGAGTGTTGTTGGGGCTGGAGGAGATTACTGCTATTGGGAGGGTTGTAGGGGCTGGAGGAGTTTACAAAGATATGGAGGGTTGTAGGCGTTGGAGCAGGTTACAGAGATAGGGAGTGTTGTAGGGACTGGAGTAGGTTACAGAGATAGGGAGGGTTGTAAGGGCTGGAGGAGGTTACAGAGATAAGGAGGGGTGTCGGGG
This sequence comes from Carcharodon carcharias, assembly GCF_017639515.1. Lineage (NCBI taxonomy): Eukaryota > Metazoa > Chordata > Chondrichthyes > Lamniformes > Lamnidae > Carcharodon > Carcharodon carcharias. The sequence continues at coordinate 706,581 of NW_024470786.1, read as the reverse complement.
TTGGAGGAGGTTACAGAGATAGGGAGGTGTGTAGGGACTGGCGGAGGTTACAGAGATTGCCAGGTGTGTAGTGGCTGGAGGAGGTTACATAGATAGGGAGGTGTGTAGGGGCTGGAGGAGGTTACAGAGATAGGGAGGGGTGTAGGGGCTGGAGGAGGTTACAGAGATAATGAGGGTTGTAGGGGCTGGAGGAGGTTACAGATATAGGGAGGGGTGTAGGGGCTGGAGCAGGTTACAGAGATAGGGAGGCTCCTAGGTGCTGGAGGAGGTTACAGAGTTAGGGAGGGGTGTAGGGGCTGGTGGAGGTTTCAGAGATAGGGATGGGTGCAGGGGCTGGAGGAGGTTTCAGAGATAGGGATGTTTTGTGGGGGCTGGAGGAGGTTACAGAGATAGGGAGGTTTGTAGGGGCTGGAGGAGGTTACAGAGTTTGGGAGGGGTGTAGGGGCTGGATGAGGTTACAGAGATAGGGGGGGTTGTAGGGGCTGGAGCAGGTAACAGAGATAGGGAGAGTTGTTGGGGCTGGAGGAGGTTACAGAGATAGGGATTGTTTTAGGGGCTGGAGGAGTTTATAGAGATAGGGAGGGTTGTCGGGCTGGAGGAGGTTACAGTGATCGGGAGGATTGCAGGGGCTGGAGAAGCTTACAGAGATAGGGAGGGGTGTATGTTCTGGAGGAGGTTACAGACATAGGGAGGGGTGTAGAGGCTGGAGGAGGTAACAGAGATAGGGATGGGTGTAGGGGCAGGAGGAGGTTACAGAGTTTGGGATGATTGTAGGGGGTGGAGGAGGTTACAGAGATAGGGAGGGTTGTAGGGGGTGGAGGTGGTTACACAAATATGGAGGGTTGTAGGAGCTGGAGGAGGTTTCAGAGATAGGGATTGTTGTAGGGGCTGGAGGAGTTTACAGAAATAGGGAGGGTTGTAGGTGCTGGAGGAGGTTACAGAGATAGGGAGGTTTGTAGGGGCTGGAGGAGGTTACAGAGATCGGGAGGGTTGTAGGGGGTGGAGGTGGTTACACAGATATGGAGGGTAGTAGGAGCTGGAGGAGGTTTCAGAGATAGGGATGGTTGTAGGGTCTGGAGGAGGTTACAGAAATAGGGAGGGTTATAGGGTCTGGAGGAGGTTACAGAGATAGGTAGGGTTGTAGGGGCTTGAGGAGTTTACAGAGATAGGGAGGGGTGTTGGGGCTTGAGGAGGTTACAGAGATAGGGAGGCTTTTAGGGGCTGGAGGTGGTTACAAACATAAGGGAGTGTTGTAGCGTCTGGATGAGGTTACAGAGATAGGGAGGTGTGTAGGGGCTGGAGGAGGTTACAGAGATAGGGAGGGGTGTAGGGACTGGAGGAGTTTACAGAGATAGCGAGGGATGTAGGGGCTGGAGGAGGTTACAGAATTCGGGACGGGTGTAGGGGCTGGAGGAGGTTACACAGATAGAGAGGGTTTTCGGGACTGGAGGAGGTTTCAGAGATAGGGAGGGTTGTAGGGACTGGAGGAGGTTACAGAGATAGCGAAGGGTGTCGGGACTGTAGGAGGTTTCAGAGATAGGGAGGGTTGTAGGGACAGGAGGAGCTTACAGAGTTAGCGAGGGATGTAGGGGCTGCAGGAGGTTGCAGAGTTAGGGACGGGTGTAGGAGCTGGAGGAGGTTACAGAGATAGGGATGGTTGTAGGGGCTGCAGGAGGTTACAGAGATAGGGAGGGGTATAGCGGCTTGTGCTGGTTACAGAGATAGGGAGGCTCCTAGGGTCTGGAGGAGGATACAGAGATAGGGAGTGGTGTAGGGGCTTGTGGAGGTTTCAGAGATAGGGAGGGGTACAGGGGCTGGAGGAGGTTTCAGTGATAGGGAGGGTTATAGAGGCTGGAGGAGGTTACAGAGATAGGGAGGGTTGTAGTGGCTGGAGGATGTTACAGAGATAGGGAGGGTTGTAGGGGCTGGAGGAGGTTACAGAGATAGGGAGGGTTGTAGGGGCTGGAGCAGGTTACAGAGATAGGGAGGGTTGTAGGGGTTGGAGGAGATTACAGAGATAGGGAGGGGTGTAGGGGCTGGAGGAGCCTATAGAGAAAGCGAAGGGTGTCGGGACTGGAGGAGGTTTCAGAGATACGGAGGGTTGTAGGGACAGGAGGAGGTTACAGAGATAGCGCGGAATGTAGGGGCTGGAGTTGGTTGCAGAGTTAGGGACGGGTGTAGGAGCTGGAGGAGGTTACAGAGATAGGGAGTGTTGTAGGGGCTGGAGGAGGTTACAGAGAAACGGAGTATTGTAGGTGCTGGAGGACGTTACAGAGATACGGAGGGTTGTATTGGCTGGTGGAGGTTACAGAGATAGGGAGGGTTGTAGGTGCTGGATGAGGTTACAGAGATAGGGAGGGTTGTAGGGGCTGGAGGAGGTTACAGAGATAGGGAGGGGTGTTGGGGCTGGAGGAGTTTACAGAGATAGCCAGGTGTGTAGGGGCTGGAGGAGGTTACACAGATAGGGAGGGGTTTAGGGGCTGGAGGAGGTTTCAGAGATAGGGAGGGGTGTAGGGGCTGGAGGAGGTTACAGAGATAGGGAGGAGTGTAGGGCCTGGAGGAGGTTACAGAGATAGGGAGGGGTGTAGGGGCGGGAGGACGTTACAGAGATAGGCACGTTTTTTAGGGGCTGGAGGAGTTTACAGAGATAGGGAATGGTGTACGGGCTGCAGGAGGTTACAGAGATAGGGAGGGGTGCATGGGCTGGAGGAGGTTACAGAGATAGGGAGGGGTGTTGGGACTGGGGGAGGTTACAGAGATAGGGAGGGGTGTAGGGGCTGGAGGAGGTTACAGAGATAGGGAGGGGTGTAGGGGCTGGAGGAGGTTACAGAGATAGGGAGGGTTGTAGGGGCTGGAGGAGGTTACAGAGATAGGGAGGGTTGTAGGGGCTGGAGGAGGTTACAGAGATAGGGAGGGGTGTAGGGGCTGGAGGATGTTACAGAGATAGGGAGTGTTGTAGAGGCTGGAGGAGCTTACAGAGATAGGGAGGGGTGTAGGGGCTGGAGGATGTTACAGAGATAGGGAGTGTTGTAGAGGCTGGAGGAGCTTACAGAGATAGGGAGGGGTGTAGGGGCTGGAGCAGGTTACAGAGATAGGGAGGGGCGTAGGGGCTGGAGGAGCTTAAAGAGAAAGCGAAGGGTGTCGGGACTGGAGCAGGTTACGGAGATAGGGAGGGGTGTAGGGGCTGGAGGAGTTTACAGAGATAGGGAGGGGTGCAGGGGCTGGAGGAGGTTACAGAGATAGGGAGGGGTGTAGGGGCTGGAAGAGGTTACAGAGATAGGGTGGGTTGTAGTGGCTGGAGGATGTTACAGAGATAGGGAGGGTTGTAGAGGCTGGAGGAGGTTACAGAGATAGGGAGGTGTGTAGGGGCTGGAGCAGGTTACAGAGATAAGGAGGGTTGTAGGGTTTGGAGGAGATTACAGAGATAGGGAGGGGTGTAGGGGCTGGAGGAGGTTACAGAGATAGGGAGGGTTGTAGGGACAGGAGGAGGTTACAGAGATAGCGAGGGATGTAGGGGCTGGAGTTGTTTGCAGAGATAGGGACGGTTGTAGGGGCTGGAGGAGGTTACAGAGAAACGGAGTATTGTAGGTGCTGGAGGAGGTTACAGAGATAGGCAGGGTTGTAGTGGCTGGAGGAGGTTACAGAGATAGAGATGGGTGTAAGTTCTGGTGGAGGTTACAGCGAAACAGAGGTTTGTAGGGGCTGGAGGAGGTTACAGAGATTGGGAGGGTTGTAGGGGCTGGAGGAGTTTACAGTGATACGGATGGGTGTAGGGGTTGGAGGAGGTTACAGAGATAGGGAGTGTTGTAGGTGCTGGAGGAGGTTACAGAGATAGGGAGGGGTGTAGGCCTTGGAGGAGGTTACAGAGATAGGGAGGGGTGTCGGGGCTGGAGGAGATTACAGAGATAGGGAGGGGTGTAGGGACTGGAAGAGGTTACAGAGATAGCCAGATGTGTGCGTGCTGGAAGAGGTTACAGAGTTAGGGAGGGGTGCAGGGGCTGGAGGAAGTTACAGAGATAGTGAGGATTGTAGGGGCTGGAGGAGGTTACAGAGATAGGGAGGGGTGTAGGGGCTTGTGCTGGTTACAGAGATAGGGAGGCTCCTAGGGTCTGGAGGAGGATACAGAGATAGGGAGTGGTGTAGGGGCTTGTGGAGGTTTCAGAGATAGGGAGGGGTATAGGGGCTGGAGGAGGTTTCAGTGATAGGGTGGTTTTGTGGGTGCTGGAGGAGGTTACAGAGATAGGGAGGGTTATAGATGCTGGAGGAGGTTACAGAGATAGGGAGGGTTGTAGGGGCTGGAGGATGTTACAGAGATAGGGAGGGTTGTAGGGGCTGGAGGAGGTTACAGAGATAGGGAGGGTTGTAGGGGCTGGAGCAGGTTACAGAGATAGGGAGGGTTGTAGGGGTTGGAGGAGATTACAGAGATAGGGAGGGGTGTAGGGGCTGGAGGAGCTTATAGAGAAAGCGAAGGGTGTCGGGACTGGAGGAGGTTTCAGAGATACGGAGGGTTGTAGGGACAGGAGGAGGTTACAGAGATAGCGCGGTATGTAGGGGCTGGTGTTGGTTGCAGAGTTAGGGACGGGTGTAGGATCTGGAGGAGGTTACAGAGATAGGGAGGGTTGTACTGGCTGGAGGATATTACAGAGATAGGGAGGGTTGTAGAGGCTGGAGGAGGTTACAGAGATAGGGAGGTGTGTATGGGCTGGAGCAGTTTACAGAGATAGGGAGGGTTGTAGGGTTTGGAGGTGATTACAGAAATAGGGAGGGGTGTAGGGGCTGGAGGAGCTTATAGAGAAAGCGAAGGGTGTCGGGACTGGAGGAGGTTTCAGAGATACGGAGGGTTGTAGGGGCTGGAGGAGGTTACAGAGATAGCGAGGGATGTAGGGGCTGGAGTTGTTTGCAGAGACAGGGACGGTTGTAGGGGCTGGAGGAGGTTACAGAGAAACGGAGTATTGTAGGTGCTGGAGGAGGTTACAGAGATAGGGAGGGTTGTAGTGGCTGGAGGAGGTTACAGAGATAGAGATGGGTGTAAGGTCTGGTGGAGGTTACAGCGAAACGGAGGTTTGTAGGGGCTGGAGGAGGTTACAGAGATTGGGAGGGTTGTAGGGGCTGGAGGAGTTTACAGTGATACGGAGGGGTGTAGGGGTTGGAGGAGGTTACAGAGATAGGGAGTGTTGTAGGGGCTGGAGGAGGTTACAGAGATAGGGAGGGGTGTAGGCCCTGGAGGAGGTTACAGAGATAGGGAGGGGTGTCGGGGCTGGAGGAGATTACAGAGATAGGGAGGGGTGTAGGGACTGGAAGAGGTTACAGAGATAGCCAGATGTGTGCGTGCTGGAAGAGGTTACAGAGATAGGGACGAGTGCAGGGGCTGGAGGAAGTTACAGAGATAGTGAGGATTGTAGGGGCTGGAGGAGGTTACAGAGATAGGGAGGTGTATAGCGGCTGGTGCTGGTTACAGAGATAGGGAGGCCCCTAGGGTCTGGAGGAGGTTACAGAGATAGGGAGTGGTGTAGGGGCTGGAGGGGGTTACAGAGATAGGGAGGGTTGTAGGGGCTGGAGGAGGTTACAGAGATAGGGAGGGGTGTAGGGACAGGAGGAGGTTACAGAGATAGGGAGGGGTGCAGGGGCTGGAGGAGGTTACAGAGATAGGGAGGGTTATAGAGGCTGGAGGAGGCTACAGAGATAGGGTGGGTTGTAGTGGCTGGAGGATGTTACAGAGATAGGGAGGGTTGTAGAGGCTGGAGGAGGTTACAGAGATACGGAGGTGTGTAGGGGCTGGAGCAGGTTACAGAGATAGGGAGGGTTGTAGGTGCTGGATGAGGTTACAGAGATAGGGAGGTTTGTAGGGGCTGGTTGGAGGAGGTTACAGAGATAGGGAGTGGTGTTGGGGCTGGAGGAGTTTGCAGAGATAGCCAGGTGTGTAGGGGCTGGAAGAGGTTACACAGATAGGGAGGGGTTTAGGGGCTGGAGGAGGTTTCAGAGATAGGGAGGGGTGTAGGGGCTGGAGGAGGTTACAGAGATAGGGAGGGGTGTAGGGGCGGGAGGAGGTTACAGAGATAGGGAGGGGTGCAGGGGCTGGAGGAGGTTACAGAGATAGGGAGGGTTGTAGAGGCTGGAGGAGGTTACAGAGATAGGGAGGGGTTTAGGGGCTGGAGGAGGTTTCAGAGATCGGGAGGGGTGTAGGGGCTGGAGGAGGTTACAGAGATAGGGAGGAGTGTAGGGCCTGGAGGAGGTTACAGAGATAGGGAGGGGTGTAGGGGCGGGAGGACGTTACAGAGATAGGCACATTTTTTAGGGGCTGGAGGAGTTTACAGAGATAGGGAATGGTATACGGGCTGCAGGAGGTTACAGAGATAGGGAGGGGTGCAGGGGCTGGAGGAGGTTACAGAGATAGCGAGGGTTATAGAGGCTGGAGGAGGTTACAGAGATAGGGAGGGTTGTACTGGCTGGAGGATATTACAGAGATAGGGAGGGTTGTAGAGGCTGGAGGAGGTTACAGAGATAGGGAGGTGTGTATGGGCTGGAGCAGTTTACAGAGATAGGGAGGGTTGTAGGGTTTGGAGGTGATTACAGAGATAGGGAGGGGTGTAGGGGCTGGAGGAGCTTATAGAGAAAGCGAAGGGTGTCGGGACTGGAGGAGGTTTCAGAGATACGGAGGGTTGTAGGGGTTGGAGGAGGTTACAGAGATAGCGAGGGATGTAGGGGCTGGAGTTGTTTGCAGAGACAGGGACGGTTGTAGGGGCTGGAGGAGGTTACAGAGAAACGGAGTATTGTAGGTGCTGGAGGAGGTTACAGAGATAGGGAGGGTTGTAGTGGCTGGAGGAGGTTACAGAGATAGAGATGGGTGTAAGTTCTGGTGGAGGTTACAGCGAAACAGAGGTTTGTAGGGGCTGGAGGAGGTTACAGAGATTGGGAGGGTTGTAGGGGCTGGAGGAGTTTACAGTGATACGGATGTGTGTAGGGGTTGGAGGATGTTACAGAGATAGGGAGTGTTGTAGGGGCTGGAGGAGGTTACAGAGATAGGGAGGGGTGCAGGCCCTGGAGGAGGTTACAGAGATAGGGAGGGGTGTCGGGGCTGGAGGAGATTACAGAGATAGGGAGGGGTGTAGGGACTGGAAGAGGTTACAGAGATAGCCAGATGTGTGCGTGCTGGAAGAGGTTACAGAGATAAGGACGAGTGCAGGGGCTGGAGGAAGTTACAGAGATAGTGAGGATTGTAGGGGCTGGAGGAGGTTACAGAGATAGGGAGGGGTATAGCGGCTGGTGCTGGTTACAGAGATAGGGAGGCTCTTAGGGTCTGGAGGAGGTTACAGAGATAGGGAGTGGTGTAGGGGCTTGTGGAGGTTTCAGAGATAGGGAGGGGTATAGGGGCTGGAGGTGGTTTCAGAGATAGGGTGGTTTTGTGGGTGCTGGAGGAGGTTACAGAGATAGGGAGGGTTATAGAGGCTGGAGGAGGTTACAGAGATAGGGAGGGTTGTAGGGGCTGGAGGATGTTACAGAGATAGGGAGGTGTGTAGGGGCTGGAGGAGGTTACAGAGATAGGGAGGGTTGTAGGGGTTGGAGGAGGTTACAGAGATAGGGAGGGTTGTAGGGGCTGGAGGAGGTTACAGAGATAGGTAATGATGTAGGTGCTGGAGGAGGTTACAGAGATAGGGATGGTTGGAGGGGCTGGAGGAGGTTACAGAGATAGGGAGGGGTGTAGGGGCTGGAGGAGGTTACAGAGATAGGGAGGGTTGTAGGGGCTGGAGGAGGTTACAGAGATAGGGAGGTTTGTAGGGGCTGGAGGGTGTTACAGAGATAGTGAGGGTTGTTGGGCCTGGAGCAGGTTACACAGATAGGGAGGGGTGTAGGGGCTGGAGGAGGTTACAGAGATAGGGAGGGTTGTTGGGGCTGGAGGAGTTTTCAGAGATTGTGAGGGGTGTAGGGGCTGTAGGAGGTTACAGAGTTAGGGAGGGTTGTAGGGGCTGGAGGATGTTACAGAGATAGGGAGGGTTGTAGAGGCTGGAGGAGCTTACAGAGATAGGGAGGTGTGCAGGGGCTGGAGCAGGTTACAGAGATAGGGAAGGTTGTAGGGGTTGCAGGAGATTACAGAGATAGGGAGCTGTGTAGGGGCTGAAGGAGCTTAAATAGAAAGCGAAGGGTGTCGGGACTGGAGGAGGTTTCAGAGATACGGAGGGTTGTAGGGACAGGAGGAGGTTACAGAGATAGCGAGGGATGTAGGGGCTGGAGTAGGTTGCAGAGTTAGGGAAGGGTGTAGGAGCTGGAGGAGGTTACAGAGAGGGAGTATTGTAGGTGCTGGAGGAGGTTACAGAGATAGGGAATGTTGTAGGGGATGGAGGAGGTTACAGAGATAGGGAGGGGTGTAGGGTGTTGGAGGAGTTTACAGAGATAGGGTCGGTTGTAGGGTCTGGAGGAGGTTACAGAGAAACGGAGTATTGTATGTGCTGGAGGACCTTACAGAGATAGGGAGGGTTGTAGTGGCTGGAGGAGGTTACAGAGATAGGGAGGGGTGTCGGAGCTGGAGGAGTTACAGAGATAGGGAGGGGTGTAGGGGCTGGAGGAAGTTACAGAGATAGGGAGGGGTGTAGGGGCTGGAGGAGGTTACACAGATAGGGAGGGGTTTAGGGGCTGGAGGAGGTTTCAGAGATCGGGAGGGGTGTAGGGGCTGGAGGAGGTTAGAGAGATAGGGAGGGGTGTAGGGGCGGGACGACGTTACAGAGATAGGCACGTTTTTCAGGGGCTGGAGGAGGTTACAGAGATAGGGAGGGGTGTAGGGGCTGCAGGAGGTTACAGAGATAGGGAGGGGTGCAGGGGCTGGAGGAGGTTACAGAGATAGGGTGGGTTGTAGTGGCTGGAGGATGTTACAGAGATAGGGAGGGTTGTAGAGGTTGGAGGAGGTTACAGAGATAGGGAGGGTTGTAGGGGCTGGAGGAGGTTACAGAGTTAGGAAGTGTTGTAGGGGATGGAGGAGTTTACATAGATAGGGAGGTGTGTAGCGGCTGGAGGAAGTTACAGAGATAGGGAATGATGTAGGTGCTGGAGGAGGTTACAGAGATAGGGATGGTTGTAGGGGCTGGAGGAGGTTACAGAGATAGGGAGGGGTGTAGGGGCTGGAGGAGGTTACAGAGATAGGGAGGGTTGTAGGGGCTGGAGGAGTTTTCAGAGATTGTGAGGGGTGTAGGGGCTGTAGGAGGTTACAGAGATAGGGAGGGATGTAGGGGCTGGAGGATGTTACAGAGATAGGGAGGTTTGTAGAGGCTGGAGGAGCTTACAGAGATAGGGAGGTGTGTAGGGGCTGGAGCAGGTTACAGAGATAGGGAGGGTTGTAGGGGTTGCAGGAGATTACAGAGATAGGGAGGGGTGTAGGGGCTGGAGGAGCTTAAATAGAAAGCGAAGGGTGTCGGGACTGGAGGAGGTTTCAGAGATACGGAAGGTTGTAGGGACAGGAGGAGATTACAGAGATAGCGAGGGATGTAGGGGCTGGAGTAGGTTGCAGAGTTAGGGAAGGGTGTAGGAGCTGGAGGAGGTTACAGAGAGGGAGTGTTGTAGGGGCTGGAGGAGGTTACAGAGATAGGGAATGTTGTAGGGGATGGAGGAGGTTACAGAGATAGGGAGGGGTGTAGGGTGTTGGAGGAGTTTGCAGAGATAGCCTGGTGTGTAGGGGCTGGAGGAGGTTACACAGATAGGGAGGGTTTTAGGGGCTGGAGGAGGTTTCAGAGATAGGGAGGGGTGTAGGGGCTGGAGGAGGTTACAGAGATAGGGAGGGGTGTAAGGGCGGGAGGAGGTTACAGAGATAGGGAGGGGTGCAGGGGCTGGAGGAGGTTACAGAGATAGGGTGGATTGTAGTGGCTGGAGGATGTTACAGAGATAGGGAGGGTTGTAGAGGCTGGAGGAGGTTACAGAGATAGGGAGGGGTTTAGGGGCTGGAGGAGGTTTCAGAGATAGGGAGTGGTGTAGGGGCTGGAGGCGGTTACAGAGATAGGGAGGAGTGTAGAGGCTGGAGGAGGTTACAGAGATAGGGAGGGGTTTAGGGGCTGGAGGAGGTTTCAGAGATCGGGAGGGGTGTAGGGGCTGGAGGAGGTTACAGAGATAGGGAGGAGTGTAGGGCCTGGAGGAGGTTACAGAGATAGGGAGGGGTGTAGGGGCGGGAGGACGTTACAGAGATAGGCACATTTTTTAGGGGCTGGAGGAGTTTACAGAGATAGGGAATGGTATACGGGCTGCAGGAGGTTACAGAGATAGGGAGGGGTGCAGGGGCTGGAGGAGGTTACAGAGATAGCGAGGGTTATAGAGGCTGGAGGAGGTTACAGAGATAGGGAGGGTTGTACTGGCTGGAGGATATTACAGAGATAGGGAGGGTTGTAGAGGCTGGAGGAGGTTACAGAGATAGGGAGGTGTGTATGGGCTGGAGCAGTTTACAGAGATAGGGAGGGTTGTAGGGTTTGGAGGTGATTACAGAGATAGGGAGGGGTGTAGGGGCTGGAGGAGCTTATAGAGAAAGCGAAGGGTGTCGGGACTGGAGGAGGTTTCAGAGATACGGAGGGTTGTAGGGGTCTGGAGGAGGTTACAGAGATAGCGAGGGATGTAGGGGCTGGAGTTGTTTGCAGAGACAGGGACGGTTGTAGGGGCTGGAGGAGGTTACAGAGAAACGGAGTATTGTAGGTGCTGGAGGAGGTTACAGAGATAGGGAGGGTTGTAGTGGCTGGAGGAGGTTACAGAGATAGAGATGGGTGTAAGTTCTGGTGGAGGTTACAGCGAAACAGAGGTTTGTAGGGGCTGGAGGAGGTTACAGAGATTGGGAGGGTTGTAGGGGCTGGAGGAGTTTACAGTGATACGGAGGGGTGTAGGGGTTGGAGGAGGTTACAGAGATAGGGAGTGTTGTAGGGGCTGGAGGAGGTTACAGAGATAGGGAGGGGTGCAGGCCCTGGAGGAGGTTACAGAGATAGGGAGGGGTGTCGGGGCTGGAGGAGATTACAGAGATAGGGAGGGGTGTAGGGACTGGAAGAGGTTACAGAGATAGCCAGATGTGTGCGTGCTGGAAGAGGTTACAGAGATAGGGACGAGTGCAGGGGCTGGAGGAAGTTACAGAGATAGTGAGGATTGTAGGGGCTGGAGGAGGTTACAGAGATAGGGAGGGGTATAGCGGCTGGTGCTGGTTACAGAGATAGGGAGGCTCTTAGGGTCTGGAGGAGGTTACAGAGATAGGGAGTGGTGTAGGGGCTTGTGGAGGTTTCAGAGATAGGGAGGGGTATAGGGGCTGGAGGTGGTTTCAGAGATAGGGTGGTTTTGTGGGTGCTGGAGGAGGTTACAGAGATAGGGAGGGTTATAGAGGCTGGAGGAGGTTACAGAGATAGGGAGGGTTGTAGGGGCTGGAGGATGTTACAGAGATAGGGAGGTGTGTAGGGGCTGGAGGAGGTTACAGAGATAGGGAGGGTTGTAGGGGTTGGAGGAGGTTACAGAGATAGGGAGGGTTGTAGGGGCTGGAGGAGGTTACAGAGATAGGTAATGATGTAGGTGCTGGAGGAGGTTACAGAGATAGGGATGGTTGGAGGGGCTGGAGGAGGTTACAGAGATAGGGAGGGGTGTAGGGGCTGGAGGAGGTTACAGAGATAGGGAGGGTTGTAGGGGCTGGAGGAGGTTACAGAGATAGGGAGGTTTGTAGGGGCTGGAGGGTGTTACAGAGATAGTGAGGGTTGTTGGGCCTGGAGCAGGTTACACAGATAGGGAGGGGTGTAGGGGCTGGAGGAGATTACAGAGATAGGGAGGGGTGTAGGGACTGGAAGAGGTTACAGAGATAGCCAGATGTGTGCGTGCTGGAAGAGGTTACAGAGATAGGAACGAGTGCAGGGGCTGGAGGAAGTTACAGAGATAGTGAGGATTGTAGGGGCTGGAGGAGGTTACAGAGATAGGGAGGTGTATAGCGGCTGGTGCTGGTTACAGAGATAGGGAGGCTCCTAGGGTCTGGAGGAGGTTACAGAGATAGGGAGTGGTGTAGGGGCTTGTGGAGGTTTCAGAGATAGGGAGGGGTATAGGGGCTGGAGGTGGTTTCAGAGATAGGGTGGTTTTGTGGGTGCTGGAGGAGGTTACAGAGATAGGGAGGGTTATAGAGGCTGGAGGAGGTTACAGAGATAGGGAGGGTTGTAGGGGCTGGAGGATGTTACAGAGATAGGGAGGTGTGTAGGGGCTGGAGGAGGTTACAGAGATAGGGAGGGTTGTAGGGGTTGGAGGAGGTTACAGAGATAGGGAGGGTTGTAGGGGCTGGAGGAGGTTACAGAGATAGGTAATGATGTAGGTGCTGGAGGAGGTTACAGAGATAGGGATGGTTGGAGGGGCTGGAGGAGGTTGCAGAGATAGGGAGGGGTGTAGGGGCTGGAGGAGGTTACAGAGATAGGGAGGGTTGTAGGGGCTGGAGGAGGTTACAGAGATAGGGAGGTTTGTAGGGGCTGGAGTGTGTTACAGAGATAGTGAGGGTTGTTGGGCCTGGAGCAGGTTACACAGATAGGGAGGGGTGTAGGGGCTGGAGGAGGTTACAGAGATAGGGAGGGTTGTTGGGGCTGGAGGAGTTTTCAGAGATTGTGAGGGGTGTAGGGTCTGGAGGAGGTTACAGAGAAACGGAGTATTGTAGGTGCTGGAGGACCTTACAGAGATAGGGAGGGGTGTCGGAGCTGGAGGAGATTACAGAGATAGGGAGGGGTGTAGGGGCTGGAGGAAGTTACAGAGATAGGGAGGGGTGTAGGGGCTGGAGGAGGTTACACAGATAGGGAGGGGTTTAGGGGCTGGAGGAGGTTTCAGAGATAGGGAGGGGTGTAGGGGCTGGAGGAGGTTACAGAGATAGGGAGGGGTGTAGGGGCGGGAGGAGGTTACAGAGATAGGGAGGGGTGTAGGGGCTAGAGGAGGTTACAGAGATAGGGAGGGGTGTCGGGGCTGGAGGAGTTTACAGAGATAGGGAGGGGTGTAGGGACTGGAAGAGGTTACAGAGATAGCCAGATGTGTGCGTGCTGGAAGAGGTTACAGAGATAGGGAGGGGTGCAGGGGCTGGAGGAAGTTACAGAGATAGTGAGGATTGTAGGGGCTGGAGGAGGTTACAGAGATAGGGAGGGGTGTAGCGGCTGGTGCTGGTTACAGAGATAGGGAGGCTCCTAGGGTCTGGAGGAGGTTACAGAGATAGGGAGTGTTGTAGGGGCTTGTGGAGGTTTCAGAGATAGGGAGGGGTATAGGGGCTGGAGGAGGTTTCAGAGATAGGGTGGTTTTGTGGGTGCTGGAGGAGATTATAGAGATAGGGAGGGGTGTAGGGATGGGCGGAGGTTGCAGAGATAGGGAGGGTTGTAGGGGCTGGAGGAGGTTACAGAGATAGGGAGGTGTGTAGGGGCTGGAGGAGGTTACAGAGATAGGGAGGGGTGTAGGGGCTGGAGGAGGTTACAGAGATAGGGAGGGTTATAGAGGCTGGAGGAGGTTACAGAGATAGGGAGGGTTGTAGGGGCTGGAGGATGTTACAGAGATAAGGAGGTGTGTAGGGGCTGGAGTAGGTTACAGAGATAGGGAGGGTTGTAGGGGTTGGAGGAGATTACAGAGATAGGGAGGGGTGTTGGGGCTGGAGGAGCTTATAGAGAAAGCGATGGGTGTCGGGACTGGAGGAGGTTTCAGAGATATGGAGGGCTGTAGGGACAGGAGGAGGTTACAGAGATATCGCGGTAGTTAGGGGCTGGAGTTGGTTGCAGAGTTAGGGACGGGTGTAGGAGCTGGAGGAGGTTACAGAGATAGGGAGTGTTGTAGGGGCTGGAGGAGGTTACAGAGAAACGGAGTATTGTAGGTGCTGGAGGACGTTACAGAGATAGGGAGTGGTGTTGGGGCTGGATGAGGTTACAGAGATAGCGAAGGGTTTAGGGGCTGGAGGATGTTACAGAGATAGGGAGGGGTGTAGGGGCGGGAGGACGTTACAGAGATAGGCACGTTTGTAGGGGTTGGAGGAGTTTACAGAAATAGGGAATGGTGTACGGGCTGCAGGAGGTTACAGAGATAGGGAGGGGTGTAGGGGCTGGAGGAGGTTACAGAGATAGGGAGGGTTATAGAGGCTGGAGGAGGTTACAGAGATAGGGAGGGTTGTAGGGGCTGGAGGATGTTACAGAGATAGGGAGGTGTGTAGTGTCTGGAGCAGGTTACAGAGATATGGAGGGTTGTAGGGGTTGGAGGAGATTACAGAGATAGCGAGGGGTGTAGGGGCTGGAGGAGCCTATAGAGAAAGCGAAGGGTGTCTGGACTGGAGGAGGTTTCAGAGATACGGAGGGTTGTAGGAGCTGGAGGAGGTTACAGAGATAGGGAGGGTTGTAGGGGCTGGAGGAGTTTACAGAGATAGGGACGGTTGTAGGGGCTGGAGGAGGTTACAGAGAAACGGAGTATTGTAGGTGCTGGAGAACGTTACAGAGATAGGGAGGGTTGTAGTGGCTGGAGAAGGTTACAGAGATAGAGATGGGTGTAAGTTCTGGAGGAGGTTACAGCGAAACCGAGGTTTGTAGGGGCTGGAGGAGGTTACAGAGATTGGGAGGTTTGTAGGGGCTGGAGGAGTTTACAGAGATACGGAGGGGTTTAGGTGTTGGAGGAAGTTACAGAGATAGCGTGAGGTGTAGGGGCTGGAGCTGGTTACAGAGATAGGGAGGCTCCTAGGGGCTGGAGGAGGTTACAGAGATAGGGAGGGTTGTAGTGGCTGGAGCAGGTTACAGAGATAGGGAGGGGTGTAGGGGCTGGAGGAGGTTACAGAGATAGGGAGGGGTGTAGGGGGCTGGAGAAGGTTACAGAGATAGGGAGGGTTGTAGGGGTTGGAGGAGATTACAGAGATAGGGAGGGGTGTAGGGGCTGGAGGAGCTTAAAGAGAAAGCGAAGGGTGTCGGGACTGGAGGAGGTTTCAGAGATACGGAGGGTTGTAGGGACAGGAGGAGTTTACAGAGATAGCGAGGGATGTAGGGGCTGGAGTAGGTTGCAGAGTTAGGGACGGGTGTAGGAGCTGGAGGAGGTTACAGAGATAGGGAGGGGTGTAGGTGCTGGAGGACCTTACAGAGATAGGGAGGGTTGTAGTGGCTGGAGGAGGTGACATAGATAGGGAGGGGTGTCGGAGCTGGAGGAGATTACAGAGATAGGGCGGGGTCTAGGGACTGGAAGAGGTTATAGAGATAGCCAGATGTGTGCGGGCTGGAAGAGGTTACAGAGATAGGGAGGGGTGTAGGGGCTGGAGGAAGTTACAGAGATAGTGAAGGTTGTAGTGGCTGGAGGAGGTTACAGAGATAGGGAGGGGTGTAGGGTCTGGAGGAGGTTACAGAGATAGGGAGTGGTGTAGGGGCTTGTGGAGGTTTCAGAGATAGGGAGTGTTGTAGGGGCTGGAGGAGGTTACAGAGAAACGGAGTATTGTAGGTGCTGGAGGACGTTACAGAGATAGGGAGGGTTGTAGTGGCTGGAGGAGGTTACAGAGATAGGGAGGGTTGTAGGTGCTGGATGAGGTTACAGAGATAGGGAGGGTTGTAGGGGCTGGAGGAGGTTACAGAGATAGGGAGTGGTGTAGGGGCTGGAGGAGGTTACAGAGATAGGGAGGGGTTTAGGGGCTGGAGGAGGTTTCAGAGATAGGGAGGGGTGTAGTGGCTGGTGGAGGTTACAGAGATAGGGAGGAGTGTAGGGGCTGGAGGAGGTTACAGAGATAGTGAGGGGTGTAGGGGCGGGAGGACGTTACAGAGATAGGCACGTTTGTAGGGGCTGGAGGATTTTACAGAGATACGGAGGGATGTAGGGACAGGAGGAGGTTACAGATATACCGAGGGATGTAGGGGCTGGAGTTGGTTGCAGAGTTAGGGACGGGTGTAGGAGCTGGAGGAGGTTACAGAGATAGGGAGGGTTGTAGGGGCTGGAGGAGTTTACAGATATAGGGACGGTTGTAGGGGCTGGAGGAGGTTACAGAGAAACGGAGTATTGTAGGTGCTGTAGGACGTTACAGAGATAGGGAGGGTTGTAGTGGCTGGAGGAGGTTACAGAGATAGAGATGGGTGTAAGTTCTGGAGGAGGTTACAGCGAAACCGCGGTTTGTAGGGGCTGGAGGAGGTTACAGAGATTGGGAGGGTTGTAGGGGCTGGAGGAGTTTACAGAGATACGGAGGGGTTTAGGTGTTGGAGGAAGTTACAGAGATAGCGAGGGGTGTAGGGGCTGGAGCTGGTTACAGAGATAGGGAGGCTCCTAGGGGCTGGAGGAGGTTACAGAGATAGGGAGGGTTGTAGGGGCTGGAGCAGGTTACAGAGATAGGGAGGGGTGTAGGGGCTGGAGGAGGTTACAGAGATAGGGAGGGTTGTAGGGGTTGGAGGAGATTACAGAGATAGGGAGGGGTGTAGGGGCTGGAGGAGCTTAAAGAGAAAGCGAAGGATATCGGGACTGGAGGTGGTTTCAGAGATACGGAAGGTTGTAGGGACAGGAGGAGGTTACAGAGATAGCGAGGGTTGTAGGGGCTGGAGTAGGTTGCAGAGTTAGGGACGGGTGTAGGAGTTGGAGGAGGTTACAGAGATAGGGAGGGGTGTAGGTGCTGGAGGACCTTACAGAGATAGGGAGGGTTGTAGTGGCTGGAGGAGGTTACAGAGATAGGGAGGGATGTCGGAGCTGGAGGAGATTACAGAGATAGGGTGGGGTCTAGGGACTGGAAGAGGTTATAGAGATAGCCAGATGTGTGCGGGCTGGAAGAGGTTACAGAGATAGGGAGGGGTGTAGTGGCTGGAGGAAGTTACAGAGATTGTGAAGGTTGTAGGGGCTGGAGGGGGTTACAGAGATAGGGAGGGGTGTAGGGGCTGGAGCTGGTTACAGAGATAGGGAGGCTCCTAGGGGCTGGAGGAGGTTACAGAGATAGGGAGTGGTGAAGGGGCTTGTGGAGGTTTCAGAGTTAGGGAGGGGTATAGGGGCTGGAGGAGGTTTCAGAGATAGGGAGGTTTTGTGGGTGTTGGAGGAGGTTACAGAGATAGGGAGGTTTGTAGGGGCTGGAGGAGTTTACAGAGATAAGGAGGGTTGTAGGGGCTGGAGGAGGTTACAGAGATAGGGAGGATTATAGAGGTTGGAGGAGGTTACAGAGATTGGGAGGGTTGTAGGGGTTGGAGGAGTTTACAGAGATATGGAGGGGTTTAGGGGTTGGAGGAAGTTACAGAGATAGCGAGGGGTGTAGGGGCTGGAGCTGGTTACAGAGATAGGGAGGCTCCTAGGGGCTGGAGGAGGTTACAGAGATAGGGAGGGTTATAGAGGCTGGAGGAGGTTACAGAGATAGGGTGGGTTGTAGTGGCTGGAGGATGTTACAGAGATAGGGAGGGTTGTAGGGGCTGGAGGAGGTTACAGAGATTGGGAGGGTTGTAGGGGCTGGAGGAGTTTACAGTGATACGGAGGGGTGTAGGGGTTGGAGGAGGTTACAGAGATAGGGAGTGTTGTAGGGGCTGGAGGAGGTTACAGAGATAGGGAGGGGTGTAGGCCCTGGAGGAGGTTACAGAGATAGGGAGGGGTTTAGGGGCTGGAGGAGATTACAGAGATAGGGAGGGGTGTAGGGACTGGAAGAGGTTACAGAGATAGCCAGATGTGCGTGTGCTGGAAGAGGTTACAGAGATAGGGAGGGGTGCAGGGGCTGGAGGAAGTTACAGAGATAGTGAGGATTGTAGGGGCTGGAGGAGGTTACAGAGATAGGGAGGGGTGTAGGGGCTGGAGGAGGTTACAGAGATAGGGAGGGGTGTAGGGGCTGGTGCTGGTTACAGAGATAGGGAGGCTCCTAGGGTCTGGAGGAGGTTAAAGAGATAGGGAGTGATGTAGGGGCTTGTGGAGGTTTCAGAGATAGGGAGGGGTATAGGGGCTGGAGGAGGTTTCAGAGATAGGGAGGGTTGTAGGGTCTGGAGGATGTTACAGAGATAGGGAGGTGTGTAGGGGCTGGAGCAGGTTACAGAGATAGGGAGGGTTGTAGGGGTTGGAGGAGATTACAGAGATAGGGAGGGCTGTAGGGGCTGGAGGAGCTTATATAGAAAGCGAAGGGTGTCGGGACTGGAGGAGGTTTCAGAGATACGGAGGGTTGTAGGGACAGGAGGAGGTGACAGAGAAACGGAGTATTGTAGGTGCTGGAGGAGGTTACAGAAATAGGGAGGGTTGTAGTGGCTGGAGGAGGTTACAGAGATAGGGAGGGTTGTAGGTGCTGAATGAGGTTACAGAGATAGGGAGGGTTGTAGGGGCTGGAGGAGGTTACAGAGATAGGGAGTGGTGTTGGGGCTGGAGGAGGTTACAGAGATAGCGAGGGGTTTAGGGGCTGGAGGAGGTTACAGAGAAAACCAGGTGTGTAGGGGCTGGAGGAGGTTACACAGATAGGGAGGGGTTTAGGGGCTGGAGGAGGTTTCAGAGATAGGGAGGGGTGTAGTGGCTGGTGGAGGTTACAGAGATAGGGAGGAGTGTAGGGGCTGGAGGAGGTTACAGAGATAGGGAGGGGTGTAGGGGCGGGAGGACGTTACAGAGATAGGCACGTTTGTAGGGCTGGAGGAGTTTACAGAAATAGGGAATGGTGTACGGGCTGCAGGAGGTTACAGAGATAGGGAGGGGTGTAGGGGCTGGAGGAGGTTACAGAGATAGGGAGGGTTATAGAGGCTGGAGGAGGTTACAGAGATAGGGACGGTTGTAGGGGCTGGAGGATGTTACCCAGATAGGGAGGTGTGTAGGGTCTGGAGCAGGTTACAGAGATAGGGAGGGTTGTAGGTGTTGGAGGAGATTATAGAGATAGGGAGTGGTGTAGGGGCTGGAGGAGCTTATAGAGAAAGCGAAGGGTGTCTGGACTGGAGGAGGTTTCAGAGATACGGAGGGTTGTAGGGACAGGAGGAGGTTACAGAGATAGCGAGGGATGTAGGGGCTGGAGTTGGTTGCAGAGTTAGGGGAGGGTGTAGGAGCTGGAGGAGGTTACAGAGATAGAGAGGGTTGTAGGTGCTGGAGGAGTTTACAGAGATAGGGACGGTTGTAGGGGCTGGAGGAGGTTACAGAGAAACGGAGTATTGTAGGTGCTGGAGGACGTTACAGAGATAGGGAGGGTTGTAGTGGCTGGAGGAGGTTACAGAGATAGAGATGGGTGTAAGTTCTGGAGGAGGTTACAGCGAAACGGAGGTTTGTAGGGGCTGGAGGAGGTTACAGAGATTGGGAGGGTTTTATGGGCTGGAGGAGTTTACAGAGATACGGAGGGGTTTAGGGGCTGGAGGAAGTTACAGAGATAGCGAGGGGTGTAGGGGCTGGAGCTGGTTACAGAGATAGGGAGGCTCCTACGGGCTGGAGGAGGTTACAGAGATAGGGAGGTTTGTAGGGGCTGGAGGAGTTTACAGAGATAGGGAGGGTTGTAGGGGCTGGAGCAGGTTACAGAGATAGGGAGGGGTGTAGGGGCTGGAGGAGGTTACAGAGATAGGGAGAGTTGTAGGGGTTGGAGGAGATTACAGAGATAGGGAGGGGTGTAGGGGCTGGAGGAGCTTAAAGAGAAAGCGAAGGGTGTCGGGACTGGAGGAGGTTTCAGAGATACGCAGGGTTGTAGGGACAGGAGGAGGTTACAGAGATAGCGAGGGATGTAGGGGCTGGAGTAAGTTGCAGAGTTAGGGACGGGTGTAGGAGCTGGAGGAGGTTACAGAGATAGGGAGGGGTGTCGGAGCTGGAGGAGATTACAGATATAGGGAGGGGTCTAGGGACTGGAAGAGGTTATAGAGATAGCCAGATGTATGCGGGCTGGAAGAGGTTACAGAGATAGGGAGGGGTGTAGGGGCTGGAGGAAGTTACAGAGATAGTGAGGGTTGTAGGGGCTGGAGGAGGTTACAGAGATAGGGAGGGGTGTAGGGGCTGGAGCTGGTTACAGAGATAGGGAGGCTCCTAGGGGCTGGAGGAGGTTACAGAGATAGGGAGTGGTGTAGGGGCTTGTGGAGGTTTCAGAGTTAGGGAGGGGTATATGGGCTGGAGGAGGTTTCAGAGATAGGGAGGTTTTGTGGGTGCTGGAGGAGGTTACAGAGATAGGGATGTTTGTAGGGGCTGGAGGAGTTTACAGAGATAAGGAGGGTTGTAGGGGCTGGAGCAGGTTACAGAGATAGGGAGGATTGTAGGTGCTGGATGAGGTTACAGAGATAGGGAGGGTTGTAGGGCCTGGAGGAGTTTACAGAGATAGGGAGTGATGTTATGGCTGGAGGAGTTTACAGAGATAGCCAGGTGTGTAGGGGCTGGAGGAGGTTACACAGATAGGGAGGGGTTTAGGGGCTGGAGTTGGTTTCAGAGATAGGGAGGGGTGTAGGTGCTGGAGGAGGTTACAGAGATAGGGAGGAGTGTAGGGGCTGGTGGAGGTTACAGAGATAGGGAGGGTTATAGAGGCTGGAGGAGGTTACAGAGATAGGGTGGGTTGTTGTGGCTGGAGGATGTTACAGAGATAGGGAGGGTTGTAGAGGCTGGAGGAGGTTACAGAGATAGGGAGGTGTGTAGGGGCTGGAGCAGGTTACAGAGATAGGGAGGGTTGTAGGGTTTGGAGGAGATTACAGAGATAGGGAGGGGTGTAGGGGCTGGTGGAGCTTATAGAGAAAGCGAAGGGTGTCGGGACTGGAGCAGGTTTCAGAGATAGGGAGGGGTGTAGGGGCTGGAGGAGATTACAGAGATAGGGAGGGGTTTAGGGGCTGGAGGAGGTTACAGAGATAGGGAGTGGTGTAGGGGCTTGTGGAGGTTTCAGAGTTAGGGAGGGGTATCGGGGCTGGAGGAGATTTCAGAGATAGGGAGGTTTTGTGGGTGCTGGAGGAGGTTACAGAGATAGGGAGTGTTGTAGGTGCTGGAGGAGGTTACAGAGATAGGGAGGGGTATAGGCCCTGGAGGAGGTTACAGAGATAGGGAGGGGTGTCGGGGCTGGAAGAGATTACAGAGATAGGGAGGGTTGTAGGGACTGGAAGAGGTTACAGAGATAGCCAGATGTGTGCGTGCTGGAAGAGGTTACAGCGAAACCGAGGTTTGTAGGGGCTGGAGGAAGTTACAGAGATAGTGAGGATTGTAGGGGCTGGAGGAGTTTACAGAGATAAGGAGGGTTGTATGGGCTGGAGGAGATTACAGAGAAACGGAGTATTGTAGGTGCTGGAGGACGTTACAGAGATAGGGAGGGTTGTAGTGGCTGGAGGAGGTTACAGAGATAGAGATGGGTGTAAGTTCTGGAGGAGGTTACAGCGAAACCGAGGTTTGTAGGGGCTGGAGGAGGTTACAGAGATTGGGAGGGTTGCAGGGGCTGGAGGAGTTTACAGAGATACGGAGGGGTTTAGGGGTTGGAGGAAGTTACAGAGATAGCGAGGGGTGTAGGGGCTGGAGCTGGTTACAGAGATAGGGAGGGGTGTAGGGGCTGGAGCTGGTTAGAGAGATAGGGAGGCTCCTAGGGTCTGGAGGAGGTTACAGAGATAGGGAGTGGTGTAGGGGCTTGTGGAGGTTTCAGAGATAGGGAGGGGTATAGGGGCTGGATGAGGTTTCAGAGATAGGGAGGTTTTGTGGGTGCTGGAGGAGGTTACAGAGATAGGGAGGGTTATAGAGGCTGGAGGAGGTTACAGAGATAGGGAGGGTTGTAGGGGCTGGAGGATGTTACAGAGATAGGGAGGGGTGTAGGGGCTGGATGAGGTTACAGAGACAGGGAGGGTTGTAGGGGTTGGAGGAGATTACAGAGATAGGGAGGGGTGTAGGGGCTGGAGGAGCTTATACAGAAAGCGAAGGGTGTCGGGACTGGAGGAGGTTTCAGAGATATGGAGGGTTGTAGGGACAGGAGGAGGTTACAGAGATAGCGAGGGGTGTAGGGGCTGGAGGAGTGTGCAGAGATAGGGTCAGTTGTAGGGGCTGGAGGAGGTTACAGAGAAACGGAGTATTGTAGGTGCTGGAGGAGGTTACAGAGATAGGGAGGGTTGTAATTGCTGGAGGAGGTTACAGAGATAGAGATGGGTGTAAGTTCTGGTGGAGGTTACAGCGAAGCGGAGGTTTGTAGGGGCTGGAGGAGGTTACAGAGATTGGGAGGGTTGTAGGGGCTGGAGGAGTTTACAGTGATACGGAGGGGTGTAGGGGTTGGAGGAGGTTACAGAGATAGGGAGTGTTGTAGGTTCTGGAGGAGGTTACAGAGATAGGGAGGGGTTTAGGCCCTGGAGGAGGTTACAGAGATAGGGAGGGGTGTCGCGGCTGGAGGAGATTACAGAGATAGGGAGGGTTGTAGGGACTGGAAGAGGTTACAGAGATAGGGAGGGTTGTAGGGGCTGGAGGATGTTACAGAGATAGGGAGGGGTGTAGGGGCTGGATGAGGTTACAGAGACAGGGAGGGTTGTAGGGGTGGAGGAGATTACAGAGATAGGGAGGGGTGTAGGGGCTGGAGGAGCTTATACAGAGTAGCGAAGGGTGTCGGGACTGGAGGAGATTTCAGAGATAGGGAGGTTTGTAGGGACAGGAGGAGGTTACAGAGATAGCGAGGGATGTAGGGGGCTGGAGATGGTTACAGAGATAGGGTCAGGTGTAGGGGCTGGAGGAGGTTACAGAGATACGGGAGTGATGTAGGGGCTGGATGAGGTTACAGAGATAGGGAGGGTTGTAAGTGCTGGAGGAGGTTACAGAGATAGGGAAGGGTGTAGGTGCTGGAGGAGGTTACAGAGATAGGGAGTGGTTTATGTGGCTGGAGGTGGTTACAGAGATAGGGAGGTTTGTAGGGGCTGGAGGAGGTTACAGAAATAGGGAGGGTTGTAGAGGCTGGAGGAGGTTACAGAGATAGGGAGTGTTGTAGGTGGCTGGAGGAGGTTACAGAGATAGGGAGGGGTTTAGGGCTGGAGGAGGTTACAGAGATAGGGAGGGTGTAGGGGCTGGAGGAGGTTACAGAGATAGGGAGTGTTGTAGGGCTGGATGAGGTTACAGAGATGGGGAGGTTGTAGCGGCTGGAGGAGGTTACAGAGATAGGGAGGGGTGCAGGGGCTGGAGGAAGTTACAGAGATAGTGAGGATTGTAGGGGCTGGAGGAGGTTACAGAGATAGGAAGGGGTGTAGGGTCTGGAGCAGGTTACAGAGATAGGGAGGGTTGTAGGGGTTGGAGGAGATTACAGAGATAGGGAGGGGCGTAGGGGCTGGAGGAAATTATAGAGAAAGCGAAGGGTGTCGGGACTGGAGGAGGTTTCAGAGATACGGAGGGTTGTAGGGACAGGAGGAGGTGACAGAGATAGCGCGGTATGTAGGGGCTGGTGTTGGTTGCAGAGTTACGGACGGGTGTAGGAGCTGGAGGAGGTTACAGAGATAGGGAGGGGTGTAGGGGCTGGAGGAGTTTACAGAGATAGGGACGGTTGTAGGGGCTGGAGGAGGTTACAGAGAAACGGAGTATTGTAGGTGCTGGAGAAGGTTACAGAGATAGGGAGGGTTGTAGTGGCTGGAGGAGGTTACAGAGATAGGGAGGGTTGTAGGTGCTGGATGAGGTTACAGAGATAGGGAGGGTTGTAGGGGCTGGAGGAGGTTACAGAGATAGGGAGTGGTGTTGGGGCTGGAGGAGGTTACAGAGATAGCGAGGGGTTTAGGGGCTGGAGGAGGTTACAGAGAAAACCAGGTGTGTAGGGGCTGGAGGAGGTTACACAGATAGGGAGGGGTTTAGGGGCTGGAGGAGGTTTCAGAGATAGGGAGGGGTGTAGTGGCTGGTGGAGGTTACAGAGATAGGGAGGAGTGTAGGGGCTGGAGGAGGTTACCGAGATAGGGAGGGTTGTAGGGGCGGGAGGACGTTACAGAGATAGGCACGTTTGTAGGGGCTGGAGGAGTTTACAGAAATAGGGAATGGTGTACGGGCTGCAGGAGGTTACAGAGATAGGGAGGGGTGTAGGGGCTGGAGGAGGTTACAGAGATAGGGAGGGTTATAGAGGCTGGAGGAGGTTACAGAGATAGGGAGGCTTGTAGGGGCTGGAGGATGTTACAGAGATAGGGAGGGGTGTAGGGGCTGGAGGAGCTTATAGAGAAAGCGAAGGGTGTCTGGACTGGAGGAGGTTTCAGAGATACGGAGGGTTGTAGGGACTGGAGGAGGTTACAGAGATAGCGAGGGATGTAGTGGCTGGAGTTGGTTGCAGAGTTAGGGGAGGGTGTAGGAGCTGGAGGAGGTTACAGAGATAGGGAGTGTTGTAGGTGCTGGAGGAGTTTACAGAGATAGGGACGGTTGTAGGGGCTGGAGGAGGTTACAGAGAAACGGAGTATTGTAGGTGCTGGAGGACGTTACAGAGATAGGGAGGGTTGTAGTGGCTGGCGGAGGTTACAGAGATAGAGATGGGTGTAAGTTCTGGAGGAGGTTACAGCGAAACCGAGGTTTGTAGGGGCTGGAGGAGGTTACAGAGATTGGGAGGGTTTTATGGGCTGGAGGAGTTTACAGAGATACGGAGGGGTTTAGGGGCTGGAGGAAGTTACAGAGATAGCGAGGGGTGTAGGGGCTGGAGCTGGTTACAGAGATAGGGAGGCTCCTACGGGCTGGAGGAGGTTACAGAGATAGGGAGGTTTGTAGGGGCTGGAGGAGTTTACAGAGATAGGGAGGGTTGTAGGGGCTGGAGCAGGTTACAGAGATAGGGAGGGGTGTAGGGGCTGGAGGAGGTTACAGAGATAGGGAGAGTTGTAGGGGTTGGAGGAGATTACAGAGATAGGGAGGGGTGTAGGGGTTGGAGGAGATTACAGAGATAGGGAGGGGTGTAGGGGCTGGAGGAGCTTAAAGAGAAAGCGAAGGGTGTCGGGACTGGAGGAGGTTTCAGAGATACACAGGGTTGTAGGGACAGGAGGAGGTTACAGAGATAGCGAGGGATGTAGGGGCTGGAGTAGGTTGCAGAGTTAGGGACGGTTGTAGGAGCTGGAGGAGGTTTCAGAGATAGTGAGTGGTGTAGGGGCTGGAGGTGGTTACAGAGATAGGGAGGGTTGTAGAGGTTGGAGGAGGTTACAGAGATAGGGAGTGGTGTAGGGGCTGGAGGAGGTTACAGAGATAGGGAGGGTTGTAGGGGCTGGATGGAGGTTACAGAGATAGGGCGGGGAGTAGGGGCTGGAGGAGGTTACAGAGATAGGGAGGGTTGTAGGGGCTGGAGGAGGTTACAGAGATAGGGAGGGTTGTAGGGGCTGGAGGAGGTTACAGAGATAGGGAGGTGGTAGGGGCTGGAGGAGGTTACAGAGATAGGGATGGGTGTAGGGGCTGGAGGAGGTTACAGAGATAGGGAGGGTTGTAGGGGCTGGAGGAGGTTACAGAGATAGGGAGGGTTGTATGGGCTGTTGGAGGTTACAGATATAGGGAGGGGTGTATGGGCTGGAGGAGGTTACAGAGATAGGGAGGGGTGTAGGGGCTGGAGGAGGTTACAGAGATAGGGAGGGTTGTAGGGCTGGAGGAGGTTACAGAGATAGGGAGGGTTGTAGGGGCTGGAGGAGGTTACAGAGATAGGGAGGGTTGTAGGGGCTGGAGAGGTTACAGAGATAGGGAGGGGTGTTGGGGCTGGAGGAGGTTACAGAGATAGGGAGGGTTGTAGGGGCTGGAGGTGGTTACAGAGATAGGGAGGGTGTAGGGGCTGGAGGAGGTTACAGAGATAGGGAGGTGTGTAGGGGCTGGAGGAGGTTACAGAGATAGGGAGGGTGTAGGGGCTGGAGGAGGTTACAGAGATAGGGAGGGTGTAGGGGCTGGAGGAGGTTACAGAGATAGGGAGGGTTGTAGGGGCTGGAGGAGGTTACAGAGATAGGGAGGGTTGTAGGGCTGGATGAGGTTACAGAGATAGGGAGGGTTGTAGGGGCTGGAGGAGGTTACAGAGATAGGGAGGGTTGTAGGGGCTGGAGGAGGTTACAGAGATAGGGAGTTTTGTAGGGGCTGGTGTAGGTTACAGAGATAGGAGGTGTGTAGGGGCTGGAGGAGGTTACAGAGATAGGGAGGGTTGTAGGGGCTGGAGGAGGTTACAGAGATAGGGAGTGGTGTTGGGGCTGGAGGAGGTTACAGAGATAGCGAGGGGTTTAGGGGCTGGAGGAGGTTACAGAGATAGGCAGGTGTGTAGGGGCTGGAAGAGGTTACAGAGATAGGGATGGTGTAGGGGCTGGAGGAGGTTACAGAGATAGGGAGGGTTATAGACGCTGGAGGAGGTTACAGAGATAGGGAGGGTTGTAGGGGCTGAAGGAGGTTACAGAGATAGGGAGGTGTGTAGCGGCTGGAGGAGGTTACAGTGATAGGGAATGATGTAGGTGCTGGAGGAGGTTACAGAGATAGGGAGGGTTATAGAGGCTGGAGGAGGTTACAGAGATAGGGAGGGTTGTAGGGGCTGGAGGAGGTTACAGAGATAGGTAGGGGTGTAGGGGCTGGAGGAGGTTACAGAGATAGGGCGGGGTCTAGGGGCTGGAGGAGGTTACAGAGATAGGGAGGGTTGTAGGGGCTGGAGGAGGTTACAGAGATAGGGAGGGTTGTAGGCGCTGGAGGAGGTTACAGAGATAGGGAGGGTGTAGGGGCTGGAGGAGGTTACAGAGATAGGGAGGGGTGTAGGGGCTGGAGGATGTTACATAGATAGGGAGGGTTGTAGAGGCTGGAGGAGGTTACAGAGATAGGGAGGCGTGTAGGGGCTGGAGCAGGTTACAGAGATAGGGAGGGTTGTAGGGGCTGGAGGAGGTTACAGAGATAGGGAGGGTTGTAGGGGCTGGAGCAGGTTACAGAGATAGCGAGTGTTGTAGGTTCTGGAGAAGGTTACAGAGATAGGGAGGGGTGTAGGGGCTGGAGGAGGTTACAGAGATAGGGAGGGCTTTAGGGGCTGGAGGAGGTTGCAGAGCTAGTGCGAGATGTGGGGCTGGAGGAGTTTATAGAGATAGGGAGGGTTGACGTGCTGGAGGAGGTTACAGTGATCGGGAGGATTGTAGTGGCTGGAGGAGGTTACAGAAATCGGGAGGGGTGTAGGGGCAGGAGGAGGTTACAGAGATAGGGAGGGTTGTTGGGGGTGGAGGAGGTTACAGAGATTGGGAGGGTTGTAGGGGGTGGAGGTGGTTACACCGATATGGAGGGTTGTAGGAGCTGGAGGAGGTTTCAGAGATAGGGATTGTTGTAGGGGCTGTAGGAGGTTACAGAAATAGGGAGGGTTGTAGGTGCTGGAGGAGTTTACAGAGATAGGGAGGGTTGTAGGGGCTGGAGGAGGTTACAGAGATCGGGAGGGTTGTAGGGGGTGGAGGTGGTTACACAGATATGGAGGGTTGTAGGAGCTGGAGGAGGTTTCAGAGATAGGGATGGTTGTAGGGGCTGGAGGAGGTTACAGAAATATGGAGGGTTGTAGGGTCTGGAGGAGTTTACAGAGATAGGCAGGGTTGTAGGGGCTTGAGGAATTTACAGAGAAAGAGAGGGGTGTAGGGGCTGGAGGAGGTTACAGAGATAGGGAGGCTTTTAGGGGCTGGAGGTGTTTACAGACATAAGGGAGGGTTGTAGGGTCTGGACGAGGTTACAGGGATAGGGAGGTGTGTAGTGGCTGGAGGAGGTTACAGAGATAGCCTGGTGTGTAGGGGCTGGAGGAGGTTACACAGATAGGGAGGGGTTTGGGGCTGGAGGAGGTTTCAGAGATAGGGAGGGGTGTAGGGGCTGGAGGAGCTTACAGAGATAGGGAGGAGTGTAGGGGCTGGAGGAGGTTACAGAGATAGCGAGGGATGTAGGGGCTGGAGGAGGTTACAGAATTCGGGACGGGTGTAGGGGCTGGAGGAGGTTACACAGATAGAGAGGGGTTTCGGGACTGCAGGAGGTTTCAGAGATAGGGAGGGTTGTAGGGACTGGAGGAGGTTACAGAGATAGCGAATGGTGTCGGGACTGGAGGAGGTTTCAGAGATAGGGAGGGTTGTAGGGACAGGAGGAGGTTACAGAGATAGCGAGGCATGTAGGGGCTGGAGGAGGTTGCAGAGTTAGGGACGGGTGTAGGAGCTGGAGGAGGTTACAGAGATAGGGACGGTTGTTGGGGCTGGAAGAGGATACAGAGAAACGGAGTATTGTAGGTGCTGGAGGACGTTACAGAGATAGGGAGGGTTGTAGTGGCTGGAGGAGGTTACAGAGATAGAGATGGGTGTAAGTTCTGGAGGAGGTTACAGCGAAACGGAGGTTTGTAGGGGCTGGAGGCGGTTACAGATATTGGGAGGGTTGTAGGGGCTGGAGGAGTTTACAGAGATACGGAGGGGTGTAGGGGTTGGAGGAAGTTACAGAGATAGGGAATGTTGTAGGGGCTGGAGGAGGTTACAGAGATAGGGAGGGGTGTAGGGGCTGGAGCTGGTTACAGAGATAGGGAGGCTCCTAGGGGCTGGAGGAGGTTACAGAGATAGGGAGTGATGTAGGGGCTTGTTGAGGTTTCAGAGATAGGGAGTGGTATAGGGGCTGGAGGATGTTTCAGAGATAGGGAGGTTTTGTGGGTGCTGGAGGAGGTTACAGAGATAGGGAGGTTTGTAGGGGCTGGAGGAGGTTACAGAGATAGGGAGGGTTGTATGGGCTGGATGAGGTTACAGAGATAGGGAGGGTTGTAGGGGCTGGAGGTGGTTACAGAGATAGGGAGTGGTGTTGGGGCTGGAGGAGGTTACAGAGATAGCGAGGGGTTTAGGGGCTGGAGGAGGTTACAGAGATAGGCAGGTGTGTAGGGGCTGGAAGAGGTTACAGAGATAGGGATGGGTGTAGGGGCTGGATGAGGTTACAGAGATAGGGAGGGTTATAGACGCTGGAGGAGGTTACAGAGATAGGGAGGGTTGTAGGAGCTGAAGGAGGTTACAGAGATAGGGAGGTGTGTAGCGGCTGGAGGAGGTTACAGTGATAGGGAATGATGTAGGTGCTGGAGGAGGTTACAGAGATAGGGAGGGTTATAGAGGCTGGAGGAGTTTACAGAGATAGGGAGGGTTGTAGGGGCTGGAGGAGGTTACAGAGATAGGTAGGGGTGTAGGGGCTGGAGGAGGTTACTGAGATAGGGAGGGATGTAGGGGCTGGAGATGGTTACAGAGATCGGGAGGGTTGTAGAGGCTGGAGGAGGTTACAGAGATAGGGAGGGTTGTAGGGGCTGGAGGAGGTTACAGAGATAGGGAGGGCTTTAGGGGCTGGAGGAGGTTGCAGAGCTAGGGCGAGATGTGGGGCTGGAGGAGTTTATAGAGATAGGGAGGGTTGACGTGCTGGAGGAGGTTACAGTGATCGGGAGGATTGTAGTGGCTGGAGGAGGTTACAGAAATCGGGAGGGGTGTAGGGGCAGGAGGAGGTTACAGAGATAGGGAGGGTTGTTGGGGGTGGAGG